>NW_017674416.1:6529-73207 GCF_001879085.1 Nicotiana attenuata
ATCTAGTAAGTTTGACATTACAAAATTAACAAAAAAAAAGGATCTTAGATTTACCAAAATTACAAAAAAAAAGCAACAGAAAACTCAAAAGTACTGTTACATTAAACTTCTTAGATTGACTTCAAGTTCTAGCTGTTAGATTGAAAATCCTTGTGTTTTGTTGGCTGAAGGATCAGAGGTGTTCCTGGGTTTAGTTTCGAGTTCATTTGGGTTATTCAAGTTGTTTTTTGGTCAATTTACTGGTCTAGTTTGATTTAGAATATTTCTGGACTGTTGAATCAATTTCTGGGCTGCTGTTGTTTGTTCTCTGCTGCGTAACACTGTTGATTGTTGACTACTGCTGGCTGATTCTACTTTCTCCTTCATTTTGTTCTATTTCCCAGGTACATATCCTGTAACTTTCAAGTTTGTGGACATGAAGTAAAATGCTGAATGAATCTCCGTTGACATGTCTATTGTATCTCATGTAGTATAAAATTCCAGTAGATTCTCATTTGTAACTATGGCTGGCTTCTCTGGCAGTTTTCATATTATTTCATGTATACTTCAGAATTTCACTAGATTTTCGTTTGCAACTAAAAGTGGACTGTATTGGACTGTTAAGTTGATTCGATTTCCTTTCACGATCATCTGAGTGTGGTGTTTAGTAATGCTAGTTTTAAGTTAGTTTGGGATTGTTATTCATGTTGCCATGTGTTAATTTGAAATTAGGAATTCAGAGGAGTCATTAGTATTGAGGCACACCAGTTTATTAGGGCTATTGCAGTTAAGGCGTAGTTGTTTAAAAATGTTTCAGCTACTTTGAAATTGGACCACCAGCATTGTTAGTAGTTTAAATTGTGTAAAGGCTTAATTATGTCAAATGCCAATCGTTTTAAAACTGGATCATGGCCTGTTTGGTAGTTTAAAATCGTTAGTAATTTCAGATTGTTTAGGTACTTTAGTTAATCTGCTCGCGTTTAATCCCTGT
This sequence comes from Nicotiana attenuata, assembly GCF_001879085.1. Classification (NCBI taxonomy): domain Eukaryota; kingdom Viridiplantae; phylum Streptophyta; class Magnoliopsida; order Solanales; family Solanaceae; genus Nicotiana; species Nicotiana attenuata. The sequence goes on from NW_017674416.1 coordinate 7,500, forward strand.
GGTTGTTGCAAGTTAGTTTAACTTTGAAGCATATTGATATTGGTTTGATTTCGAGGTTAAAAGGAATTTGATAAAAATCCAAAGCCAACTAAAGTAGGCGTGCCAGGAAGCCCAAGCAATTTGAATTAGTTCTCATGTGCTGAATGAGGGGCTGGCCCGAAATTAATTTGTTGAATGCCAATTTATGGTTTGTTTTCTGTTTGGGCTCCTCAACGTCAGTTACAGGCCTATGCCTAAATGTCACTAGTTAGCTCACATGAACAAGGAAGCCCAATTTGTTGAAGACTATTCTTGGGCTGCCTCTGATAATTTTCAGTTAGTAACACTAGTTAATTAGGCCCTTTTAGAGATAATACCTGGTAGAGAATCGTAGCTCTTTTAGATTGGCCTTAAAAATAAACATGTTGCTTTAGGCCCTCTTAACTATTTCAATAAAATATTTAGACCTCGGGACAAGCCATTTAGCGAATTCCATGGCCACCCGCAAAGTTAATAATACGCTAGTTGCTTTAGGCCCGACATTTAATAATATTACCTCCCTAAACTCGGGTGCACATTTATGTGACCCAAATCTAAATCCCAACGAAGTCGAAATGTGTCAAAAACCACGGGCGCAATGGTGTGACGTGGTTCGAGACACATTTTCACGACGTTGCAATTCTCCTTAAAAAATAATAATAAAGCGGTTCAAAGTTAAAAAAAAGCACATAGATTAAAACGTGTACTAAAATCAAATAAGATAAATCCAAATATAACAGTTGAGCGACCGTGCTAGAACCACGGAACCCGAGAATGCCTAACACCTTCTCCCGGGTTAACAGAATTCCTTACTCGGATTTTTGATTCGCGGACTGTTAACAGAGTCATAATTTCCTCGGTTCGGGATTCAACCGGTGACTTGGGACACCATTAAACTCCCAAGTGACGACTCTGAATCTTAATAATAAATTCCGTTTCGATTGTCCTTTAATTGGAAAAACTCCTTTATACCCTTGCGGGGGTGTAGTAGAAAAAGGAGGTGTGACATACTTCTCATAAATCAAGAAAAAGAGTGAGGAGAAAGGTGAAAGAATCTCCACCATGTAAAATACTTAGGCGCGATGCATTGCCTGAGGAAGTAAGAGTTGGATCAATCTTTGAGAACAAACAAAACATGACTAAATTTTTCTGCAACTTGGAGATAAACCAGAAAGTTGAATACACTGCTGTTAGATCATGTTCCAAGAGATACGAGCTGAAATACATCGTGGACAAATGTGGTTGGAATGTACGTGCTACCAGAATAAAACATTCCACACTGTTCAGGGTGATAAAATATCATAACATCCATGAATACTCGGTTGATGCAAGAAAATCAGATCAGAAGCATGCTACATCAAATTTTATAAGTGAACAAATTATAAAACATGTTCGAGACAAAAAGATAGAGGTTACACCAGCCTTTGTAGAAAATAAAATGAAAAAGAAATTTGGAATTGACATTGGTTATCACAAGGCATGGCGTGCTATTGAAAAGGTTGTTGCTTACATAAGGGGAACACCTGAAGAGAACTACCAGATTCTTCCTTCATACCTACACATGATGGTGGCCAAAAACCCAGGAACGTACACAAGCATAAAAAGAGATGCGCAAAATAGGTAAGCAAAACAATACTAACCATCAACCTGAAGTTTCAAATGTTCCTATTTGAAAAAATTCACACCTTTTGATTTGTTTTTTTTGTGTTTCACTGTACAGATTTGCTTACATAATCTTTGCTCCTGCGGCATCAGTAGCTGGTTGGTCCTACTGTAGACCCGTTATTACAGTAGATGCAACGTTTTTAAAGTCCAAATATCGTGGTGTTTTATTTGTTGCTGTATCAAAGGATGCAAACAATCAAATCTTTTCTCTATGTTTTGATGTAGCAGAATCAAAAAACAATGAGGCATACATTTGGTTCTTCGGGGAAATGAGAAAAGCAATTCAAGTCCGTCGTGAACTGGTTTTCTTGTCAGATAGAAACCAATCGATCGCAAATGGGATTAGAAAAGTTTTCCCTGAAGCTCACCATGGTATATGCCTCTATCACTTTGAGAAAAATTTAAAGCAAAGACATGCAAAAGCCACGGTAATAAATCTTTTTCAAAGTGCTGCAAGGTCATACAAACGTGAAGATTTTAATCAGTTTATGTCCCAACTCAAAAGTATTGACAAGAAAACATACAATTACATAATGGAAGAGCCTCCCGAGAGATGGGCTCGATCGTGGTTCCCACGGCGACGTTATGATATGCTAACAACAAATATGGTAGAATCAATGAATTCCGTTTTACTAAAAGGGAGAGAAATGCCTACTTTAAGAATGTTAGATTTCATCCAAGAAAAGTTGGGAGAGTGGTTTTACGAACGGAGAAAAAAGGCAAATGAAACTTTTCACAGAGTATCAATATGGGCAGAAGAAGAGATGACTAAGAAGATGGACTTGGCTTGCAAAATGTTTGTGAGTATATTTATACTTCAGCTTTTTATATCTGTTGCACTGATGTACTGCTTACATTTAAAAAATTTCATACTTTTTCTTTTTGAAGCAAAAATACACTAATATAGCTTGTCTTAATTTTTTATTCCTTGTTAGGTGTTCAACCTTGACTCAATGTTGTTTAGAATAAATAGTGAAGGAATCGAATTCATTGTGGACTTAAAGAAGAGAACTTGTGACTGCCTGGAATTCCAACTTGATGAATTGCCCTGTCCACATGCAATTGCTGCTATTAATAAGAGATATTTGCAGAAATCTGATTACTGCTCAAATTGGTATTCAAGGAAAACATGGTTGAAAACATATGAAGGACATGTGAATACCGTGGGAGATCACAAATCATGGGAAATACCACAAAATGTACAATCTGAGATCACAAAACCTCCCGATGTAGAGATTTTACAAGGAAGAAGACAAAAAAAGAGGCATATACCTGCGACTGAATCATCAGTACCATTCAAGTCTACCAAATGCAGTCGATGTAAACAAGTTGGGCATAACAGAACAACTTGCTTGTCTTCTCCAGCACCTCATCAATATTCTACGAAACACACTGAAAAATACTCCAAGCTTCAATAATCCTTGGTCTGAATTTAGACTTTCTTTATTATATAACATAATTGAAATGTGATTTTTTTCATAGGAATAAAACAAATAACTCTTGGACAATTTTATATACTGCTAAAGTACAAATCACTCATTTTTGTTGCGCAGGCTTACAGGTTTGGTTGCATATTAAAAAAGTACGCAATGACTTCTGCGAGAAAAAACTTCAGGTTACAGTATGTGAAATACATATCCTTAAACAAACACATACACACACATACAAACACTCTCACACACACATATGCGTATAGCACACAAAAAGAAATGCATGTACAAACAAAAGCTGTAGCATCTCTAAGCAACTAAGAAGTATAAAGCAAATATCAACAAAGAGGATGACAATTATATTGATATAAAAAGAGGTCAGAACAACACACATATTACAAATAAAACTTCAGCTCTCTGGGCTGAAGTTAAACAAAATTAACCTAAAAAACTTCAGCTCTATGGGCTGAAGTAAACAAAAAGCATAGCATTGGAACATAAAAAAGGATTACAAACACTAACAATCATCACCACCACCACCACCAGCATCATCATCATCATCATCATCATCACAATACTCCTCAATTTCTCTAAATATCTCCATCATCACAGTACTCCTCAATTTCTCTAAATATCTCATCATCATCACTATCGAAGATAACTATAGGGTAGTCGGGCAAAAGACCACTGAATCCAAGAAGATCAATCTTCAACTTGTTGAATTCATCACGCAGCTGACTTTGTTCGACGATTACTCTGTCCATAAGAGGAAGAAGAGTCTTCAGGTTGTTTTGCAGCTTGGAATAGTCGTTCCAACTGGGAAACTGAAAACTATCAAACTTCTGCACAACCTTGTCGAACGAGGTTGAATTATCTCCACAACTACGTTTCATGTTAAGCCTGTTCTGGAATGATTGATTGGCACAGAGCTTTGGTATGATTCTCTCCCAATCAGCCTTTATTTCATCCCACAAAAGCATAAGATTAGCCATCGGTTTGTTATTGTACCACTCACACTTCAAACTCTGCCACTTCATCATAATTTCATCCATATTAGGCTTCCCACTTCCGCTTGCACCAGACATTTTTTCTTTAACAAAAGCTGAAAGACTAAGGATGAATATAAATTTAAAGAAATATGATAGAAGTCTATGAATGACTATGAAATTTTTAAGTGAAGAGATTGTTAATATAGACAAAGAATTCACCTAATAAATTTAATATCTATAAATGTAAAAGTAACTTTTCAGCTGTTTTACTGTTTTACGTTCAGAGAAATTGAATGAAACAAGATAAGTAGGTAGTAAAAATAAGTATGTTGTGGATGCAAAAAGAAATGTAACTTCAGCCCCACAATTTTTCTATAGTAAAAAGAAATGTAACTTAAATGAAAGATGAAGAAGTTGACAAAAGACAAAAAGTAGATAGTAAATGCAAAAAAGATAAGTATCAACTTAAAAAAAACTACCCAAAACAATGACTAAAGTTTTTGTCTTAAAGCTTTTTCAAGAAACTTCGGCCCAATTTTCTGAAGTTTTGTAGTACATTTCCAAAAACTTCAGCACATGCTCAGCTGAAGTTTTTCTATTGGATTCAATAGTTTTTGTCTTAAGCTTTTTCAGACAACTTCGGCCCTATGTGCTAGAGTTTTTTTTAGTATATTTTCCAAACACTTCAGCACTTGATCAGCTGAAGTTTTTTGTTGGATTCAATAGTTTTTGTCTTAAAGCTTTTTCAAAAATCTTCGGCTCAATGTGTTGAAGTTATTTAGTACATTTCTAAAAACTTTTGCACTTGTTAAGCTGAAGTTTTTGTCGTAAAAGAATTTTAACGCAGATACTGCTGAAGTTATTTAGTGTATTTAGTGATGAGCTGAAATTTTTGTCCTACATTTGACACTTTAGTTATGACTTTTAACCAAAACTTCAGCTTAAAAAGCAAAAGTTATTTACTTCATGCTCAAGTTTAGCATACTGAATTTCAACAAAAATATACTTAAAATTCATGAAAAAAGACATAAACATATTTGAATCAATCCAAGTCACATAATTCACACAAAATAATGTATATTCACAAAATACAATTTTGTTTTCACTTACATCCTTGGAAAAAAAGAAAAAATTAGTTATTTGTTTACAAGTTATTCTTTATTCAAAAAATTTACAGAGTGTCTTCATATTCTCCATAGTAATGTCCTAGTTGCTCTTCTTGGTTTTCTTCACCACATTCCATGAAAGTTCACTATGTCTTCCACCAAAGCGTTTTCTGTCAGACACAGGTTGACGAAGTTTAGTACTATAATTTTTTTAGCAACTACCGTCTACTTTCATAAGAAAAAAACAAGAAAATGTTGGCCAAAGACATGCTTACTGGTGTGCATCTGGGAATTCGTGGGAAGCAAAGATAGTGAAGGAGAAGTCCAAAATACTTCATATGTGACGGAGACTGGCCACATCAAAAACTCGAGCCCCAGGAAATTTGCTCTTTTTCCTAAAAGTTAGATTTATCAACTAGTAAAAAGAGCAAATTGTCCTGGTGCTCGAGTGTTTGATCCGGCACTCCCCTTCACATATGAAGTACTTCGACTTCTCCTTCACTATCTTTGCTTCCCACGAACTCCCTGCTACACCCAATAAGCATGTCTTAACTAACATTTTCTTGTTTTTCTTTGAATACAAATTTAAAGAAATTTGATAGAAGTCTATGGATGACTATAAAATTTTCAAGTGAAGAGATTGTTAATATAGCCAAAGAATGCAGCTAATCAATTTAATATCTATAAATGCTGAAGAGATTGTTACCAGTTTTTTGTTCAGAGAAATTAAATGTAATAACATAAGTAGTTGGCAAAAGAAGTAAGTGGTAAATGCTAGTAGTTGGTAAATGCAATAAAAAAAATAGTAAAAAATAAGGCCACAAAAGGTAGTTGATATACGTGATAGTTGATTGGGTTGGGGGAATTGATTGACTGGACTAGCCCAAATAACTTGATTTCTATTGAAGACTTCAATTTCTTTTTATTTTCTTTTCCTTTTTCTTTTCAAATTAAAACTAGAATCCTAAATTAAAATATCAAACTAAATTAATTTAACAAAATACTAAATAAACCTAACTAATTACCACAATTAATAATTTAAAGAAAAACTAACTCACAAATCACAAATTAAAATTAAAAGGTGCAAGATGACTACTTTTGTGATTTTCCTTTTTTCTTTTTTATAAAATAACCTAATTACTCAATTAATCCTAAAATGGTAAACTAAATCCTAAATGCAAATGCACATATTTTTGTATTTTTCGTTAATTAAAATAACATAAGCATGCACAAACAAATGCAAACAATTAAAGAAAATGCCACGAAAATCCATAAAATTGCAAATAATGAAAAGAAATTATTTTGTTTGAGATTATGGGAGTGATTCATATAGGGCAAAAATCACACAATTGAGCATCATCAGAGAGTTTTTGAGTTGAACCACAACTAGTTTCAACTTCCACTGCATATTCATAAAAGAGGGGAATAGATCAACTAGTTTTTCTATATATAAAACACAGAAAAAATTTATACCTGTAGTGAAAATTTCACTACAGAATATTATAAAAAAAACAGTTAAAACTTCAACTCTAAGAAGGCTGAAGTTAGCCAGTCACAAACAAAAACTTCGATAGTTACAAAAAAAAAAGCTTCAGCTCTAGAGCTGAAGTTCGACAGTTATAAAAAAAAATTCAGCTCTAAAGCTGAAGTTTTTACAAAACATTCACCAAAAAATATGTTGTAGTTTTTACAAAAAACACAAACACGTGAAACAAAACTTCAGCTCCTATCTAAGGTATAATTGAAAAATTATAAACTTCACAATTTGTACCTGTAGTAACAATTTCCTGTGTATCACCAGCTACAAGTTCTTTGCAAATAGCTAGTGCTCCTGCATATCGATCGTCTTTCCCAAAACATTCATGAACAGGTGCTTGATCTTCAGTGCCAACAACTTCATCATCTGCACCTTTCTCTCCACCTTTACTCTGACTACAAACACTGGATTGTTCCTCTCCACCTTGTTGTTGAACATGTTCAACGCCTTCAACACCCGCTTCATTATGTGTAGCATTATCATCTGCGACTTTACGCAATGCATCATGAGCAGTATGTTCTTCAGTATCAACAACTTGATTATCTGCACCTTGCATGCTTCCAATATTCTCAGTTGATAAATGTGCTTCATCATTTACATCTCTGCTCAATCTATCAGCACTTGAACGTCGCTCTTCAAATTCTTCTTGAACATGTTCATCGCCTTCAAAAGCTGATGGAGGTTCGTAGCAGTCGTTCATCCTCTCATATCCTCGATGCTTACTCAAATCATTTGATTTGTTGACAATCGTAAACAACTGTTCAAACTTCTCATCGAAATATTCCTAGAAAAAAAATTACTAACAATGATTAATCTGAATAACATCAGCACAAATAAAAAGACTTCTCTATAAATTAGTTTACCCTCACTTTTGCAAAAATCGCATCCACAATAACAGTTCGCTCCTCCTTTTTAAACTTATCAAAAACTTCATTCACAATCGTGCTTCTTTCTTTTTCTGCATGCCTTTGAACCTCCGTCGTTAACCTCTAGAATAGATACACAACAAAAATTCAGATATAGAAGAAAACTTCAGCTCAAAAAACAGGTTGTACTTTTACAAAAACAAACCCAAAAAACTTCAGATCAAAACTTACAGAGCATATTGTGTCAAGTAATTCATTGTCATCAAAGTCAGATGTAGACGAGGTAGAACGACTCTTTGTACGAGATGCTTCGCCAATAAAAGGAGTTGGATTCGGTTCTTTTGGTTGATTCCAACTACGTGGTGATTCACCAATGACATGAGTTTGTTTCGGTTCTTTTGATCGATTCAGAGTAGGTGGTGATTTACCAATGACAGGAGTTCGATTCGATTCTTTTGATCAACTCAAAGTACGTGGTGATTCACCAGTTGAAGGAACTGCATTAACTACATTTGAATGAATCCGGCTGCACGGTAATTTCCCAATTAAAGGCATTGAATTCAATTCCTCTTCTGTAGGAATTATATCCAATACCCTAAAGTCGCAATATCTCTGTTTAATACAAAAAAGTATATTATGAGGAGAAAAAAAACTAATACATCAGCATATTAACACAAAGACAAAAAAAATAAAAGTAACTTACTTCATGAGTTTTGAACATATAATAAAGTTCGGGAAATTTAGGCTCTCCCATGCATACATAACGTAACATCCTGGGGACCTGAGGGGCATCAAGGTACTCATCCTCTCTTATATACTTCTCCCGAACATCTGGGAAGCGCTCATAGAACCAAGCACATAACGGATATGGAAATCCACCAAGTTTATACTCAGTTGTATGGGATTTGTTCTGCTTGTCCAATGCATGTTTCAGGCAATAAATGAGCTTCTCATAAGCCACATTACCCCAAGGATATTCAGCGCAAACATTATCATCTTCAATAATAGATGCATACTCCTCCGCCACACATAACTCTGTATTTTTCCCGAACAGAATAGACTCTACAACAAGAATTTCCATAAGCTTAGCTGCACCATCATCACTCTCGCATACGTGTACACGATTCACAGCATTCTTTGGAATTTCATTGCGAGTCATAAAACTTCGAATATCCTTCAAAGTCACACCCTTGGACTTACCAAAATACCACTTCAGAAGATTGCTCTCTCGATTAATTGGTCTTTCAACATTGTGTGCTGTGATCCACAAACCACACATAATGTGAAAGTCTTCAAGGGTGAAGGAAATATCATGCCCAAAAATCTTGAAACTAATGGAGTCTCGGTCATTCGTGAATATTCGAGAAAATCACAGACAATGCACCAACTTCATGTTGCATTGGAAATTCTCCATAGCCATAATGTATCTAAATGTACCATTATTAAGCTTATGCTGTTGAGTAGGAGTCAAGAAACTTGCAATTAATTTCTTCAAATCATGGTTCCCCTTCCAGTAACCCTTAGAGTTAAACCAATCTCCAAACTCATAATATCTTTGTCCTGGTTTTGTAGGTGGAGCAGAGGGGACATAAGGACCTTGGGGTATTACAGGTAGTCTAGGTGCTTTAGGGGCTTTGCCTTTTTAGCTGCATTAGGATCTTTAGGTGCTTTAGGAGCCATCTGTTCAAAAAAGTAAAAGATACAAAAAATAACATCAGGACATTATCAAAAAGATCAGTTAAAAGTTCAATACATAGGAAGGCTGAAGTTCGACAGGTATGAAACAAAAACTTCAGCTATAGAGCTGAAGTTCGACAGGTATAAAATAAAAACTTCAGCTATAGAGCTGAAGTTCGAGAGGTATAAAATAAAAACTTTAGCTCTAGAGATGGACTTCGCCAGTAACAAACACAAAAACTTCAGCTCTAGAGATGGACTTCACCAGTAACAAACACAAAAACTTCAGCTCCTAAAGTTGGACTTCACCAGTTACAAACACAAAAACTTCAGCTCCTAAAGCAGAACTTCACCAGTTACAAGCACAAAACATTCAGCAAAAAAACATGCTGTAATTTTTACACAAAACAAAAACAAATTCAAATCCAAAAATAATGCCAAAACATGAAAAAAACTTCAGCTCATATCTAAGATATCATTGAACTATAGCATCATCTGTTTAACTCTCAAAATTTTTAAAAATTTGAACGTGTAATCACAGAAGAAATTATAGAATTTTCATTAAAAACATAAACACTCGTTCAAAAAACCTAAAAACACAATCGTAAAAGTAAAACTAATGCACTTATCAAACTAAACCCTAAGAAATATTTTATCATAAATACATGACTATCAAAACCAAAATCAGAAATTAAATCGTAAAATAAAACCCAGAAAGTTAATGCAATGTACCTGTGATTAAATTGTAATGTGGGAACAACGACGACTAGCAGTTGAAAAATCAAAAACAACAACGAAAACCGTTTGATTTCTGAGAAGAACTTAAAAAAATGCGAATAACCGGAGAGAGAGAGACAGAGAAAGTAGAGGACTAGCGAATACTTGGAGAGAAAGTAGTCTTTTTAATAAGGAAGGGCAAAATGATCTTTTCAAATGGCTTTTAACAATAAAACGGGTACGGGTGCAAACAGAAAGACAAAGCGGCTACATGTTAAAAAGGGGCGCCCCGTGCAATTTTTACGAAAATAATACACATTAAATAAAGCTTGGTAAGAGTTGGGCGGGTTAAGCTATGACCCAAATTTTAGCCCAACTTCACTTAACCCATCTCAATCCAGGTTACTTTTGGGCGGGTTAATTGGCCCACCTATTTATTGACTCATCCCATTTTGATCGGCCCAAAATCAGCCCAACCCACCCATTTGACACCCCTAATTATATAAGACCCATTTGTCCAGATTTTGCCAAAATTATTTGGATTTTTTTGGTAAATACATGTTTGTTCATAAATTTTATCCATATTTTGGCAAATTCCTAAATCCCAAAACCAGTTAAAGAGCTGGTTTTGGCCCAAAATATTTTTATTACATTTTTTAAAAATTGACCAAAACTTTTGTATTTTATAAAAGAGCCACCATTTATTATTTTATAACAATATTGCTTCGTTTTCTCGGCCATCTGATAGTGTATTATGTAGTTCATTATAAAAATGATAATTTTGTACCAAATTTATTTATGTTCAGGACTATGGGTTGCGATAATATAATGAATGTTATTGATGAAGGTATTGTTGGGTATTTGTGATAGTTTTTAGAACTTGCGGGTATAAGTCATGTTTCATGTTTTTTCAAAAAAAAAAAAAAAAGTGAAATATATTTTGAAAACTGATGTCTTGTCACATTTTCATCTTCAAACCAAACTTCACCCAAATCAATTTCTTCAAAACAAATTTAAGAATTTATGGCCAAACTCTATCTACATGTCTTGGCATTGTTGCAACAAGTGAAGTCCGAAAACAATTCATGTCTTTGTTGGGGAGATACCAACAATCTCCCCTGTCTACCAACACAATTATATTATGTCACTATACGCAACTGCTCCAATTCAGAGTGAGGAGTGCAACCGAATGTGAAAACAAAAGGACAAGAAGGATTATATGAGAGAAAAACTAATTGCTTCACTTGAGTCTATCTTTCTTTCTTTCTCTTTGTTGGGGGCTTAAGACTCTCAAATCGATTTGGAAAAGATCTTTTTAATCAAGTTTGAATCGAACATCATAAGAAGAACTAGGCCAAAAATTAAAATACATTATAAAATAAGTTAAAGTTCCACAGAACTGAGCAAATTAAATGTTTTCACAAAATTGTCTGGTCAATAAAGTGACATCATTCCATTCTTTCTCCCCTCGGTCCTTAATTTTCAATAAATAAGATGTTGCTATCTAATTAGACTATAAATTACAAATGACTGGAAAAGTTTTATTGCTATTTTACCAAGCAATCCACATTAATTATTATACAATGAAAGCAAACGACAAATTTAAGGACAGAAAATAGAGTTAGTAGGAATCAAATTTGTAACTTACTAGGAAGAACTGACAAAATATAAGTTCAATTTAATGAAGTTAGATGAAAAATTAATGCAATTTGTCCAATTAAAAGCAATTAATCACTACAAAATCTTTTCTGATTTCCCTGCTTTATCTTCCTTTTTACATTTTTTTTGGTGTGTGTTGGTGTTGGATCCTTTACAAGGAAAAATCGCAGCAACAAAAGTGCACTATTTGATCGAAACAAGGACGTTGCATCGAAGAGCTAAGGTATCGAGTTCGAGATCGAAGTCTCTTTCAAGATCGACGTTGGTATCACTCGAAGCAAGGGAAGATAGACTTCGAGTAACATCGGGGATAGATTAGTAACGGAAAGAGCGAGATATCCGTGATTGGTTGAGGATCGTGGCGTGAATCTCGGAACGGACCAAATCAGAAGCGGTTAATTAGCTGTTTATACGATTTCCTTCTGTAATTAGAGACATACCATAATTAGGTTTCCTCTACTATATAAAGAGGAGTTCCAATCATTTGTAGGATCATTATTCACTGAAACATAAGCAATATAGCTCTTCTTTTCTGACCCGTATTCTTGTTCATCAGTTTATCCAATCTTTATTGTTCTCGTACTTTATCACCTCGAGTGTACCTTAATTCAAGGCTGAAGCTTTGTTTGCATACTGGTTTGATTATTTAAGTACAATTCTACCTCTTATTTTCTTACTTATCAATTGGTATTGGGTGAAATCACGTATCCTTAAAACCACATTATAAATTTAATTGTTATCCGATTTTTAGGGTAAATAGTTAGGCGCCCATCGTGGGGCTAAGGATAATAGTGACTGTTCAATACTGATTCCGATAACACACATTACTTTACGCTTGTTCTTGTCAAGTATTTTTGTTTTCAGGATAAAATACGTCAAACTTACAAACAACACCCACACATGGTGATTATGGCCTCGGATTCCGTGGAGAAAACGACAATGTAAGCGCTTCAAGGGTCGAGGTGCCACATGCTGATCTCGAGCCCAGTCGACGTAAGTTCACACATTGCTCTAAACGCGAACCTGGGCGTGGACCCCGAAGGGAGTATACGCAGAGAAGGTCGATCCGGTGGTCGAGGTTCACAGGGCGGAGGAGATGGAGGAATCAGTCTCCAAATGATATTCGAGATGCTAAAGGCTCGACAAGCCGCCAATGCACAACTACAAAATCAGTATCGAACGCCGAGCAGGGTTGAACCGGAGGCCGCCCGTCGGGCCTAGCCAGTACCAGAAAGGTCGAATACCAGTAAATAGGGGACTGACCCCACAATAATAAAGATGCTTGAGGAGCTCACCAAACGAATTGAATCGGGGAAGAAGAAGATTGAGGAAAACAACAAAAGGGTATAAGCGCACAACTCCCGAGTTGATCAAATTCCGGGGGCACCATCGATATTTGAAGGACTAGATCCTAAAAAGCTCGTGCAAAGACCCTTCCCCCTAGTGCGGCTCCGAAGCCAATCCCCAAGAAGTTCCGTATGCCTGAGATCCCCAAGTATAACGGCACGACCGATCCGAATGAACATGTCACCTCGTATTCGTGCGCCATTAAAGGAAATGACTTGGAAGATGACGAAATTGAATACTTACTGTTGAAAAAGTTCGGGGAGAATCTATCGAAGGGTGCCTTAATATGGTATCATAACTTACCCCCTAATTCTATTGGTTCATTTGATATGCTTGCAGATTCTTTTGTAAAAGCACACACCGGAGCCATTAAAATTGCAACGAGGAAGTTGGACCTTTTCAAGGTAAGGCAGAAAAATAACAAGATGTTCAGCGAATTCGTATCTCGGTTCCAAGCGGAGAGAATGGATTTGCCTCCGGTCACCGATGACTGGGTTGTTCAAGCTTTCACCCAAGGTCTCAATACTCGGAGTTTCATAGCTTCACAGCAGTTGAAGCAAAGTTTAATCGAGTACCCGGTTGTCACTTGGGCCGACATACATAATCGATATCAGTCAAAGACAGGGTCGAGGAAGATCAACTTGGGACTCCTTCGGGGTCCGTTTACCCAAGCAAGCACATGGATAAGATCAAAAGGGACATCGATCGAGAGTCGAGGTCGAATAGAAATCGATATCAACCGTACAAAGGAGATCGAAGAGGCAGCGGGTCTAGGTGAACTTCGCGCGAAATGAGAGGAAAAATGATCGAGGTCAAAATTCACGAGGGCTTGATGACGAGGAAGATCACGTTAAAGATCCAAAATCCGAATAAAGGTACAACCACATTCCAATTCTTTCTATTTTTTCGACTAACACTTGCAGGCTATCGGCAAGGATTGACACGAAGCTTTAGATCTTAAAGCACGCGTTGCACTCTTTTTCCCTTATACCAGTTTTTGTCCCAAGTGGGTTTTTCCGGCAAGATTTTTAATGAGGCAATCATTGTTCATGCTAACTTAGAGCAATTCAACAGTATCCGAGGTTCCCTACAATAAGCCTCAAGTACTGGGGGGCATTACCCTCAAATGTCTACTTTGTTGCAAGGAAATTACTTCATGACGGCGGAGTCTCGATAGGAGAATGTTGTAAGGGTCAAACAGTCAGATGAACCGTGCCCATATAGGTTACTCGAGCCCTAACATCAAACATGCGCTCATGTATAATCATCTATTGAGAGAAGTCTTTTTCCTTGCCCATATCTCATGCCTTTAGAAAAATTTCCTATTTCATACTCTTGATCTGTTGCGTAAATAGGCTTAAGGGCCGATCGTGATGGAAGTTCAAACAACTAACCCCATGCTTGAGGACTGCCGTCCAAGAAACCAACAAAATCGAACTACTGAAATTTCGAGACCATAAGACCTTAAAGGCAACCCTCGATTTTACAGGCCACAGCCATCCCACTTAGGGACTGACACTTCGAACAAGCTCGAAGTAAAGCGGAAATAAACCCAAAGGGAAAGTTCTGAACTAAAGAGGCTACGGCCAAATTAACGCGGATCGGAGACGTCTGAAATCCGTAACAAATACAAAGTCCTAATGGCTACGTCAACTTCGAGTTCGAGCAAGCCCTCACTCGATCATAAAGCCCAAGGGCTATCTTAACCCGAGTTCAGACAAACTCTCACTCGGGGACTATCTATAAAGCCTAAGGGCTAACTCTATTTCGATTTCGAGCAAATCCTCACTCGACTATAAAGCCTAAGGGATAACTCTACTTCGAGTTCAAGTAAGCCCTCACTCGATCATTAAAGCCCAAGGGCTATCCTAACCCGAGTTCGAGCAAATTCTCACTTGGGGACTATCTATAAAGCCCAAGGGCTAACTTTACTTTGAGTTCGAGCAAATCCTCACTCGACTATAAAGCCTAAGGGCTAACTTCACTTCGAGTTCGAGCAAGGCCTCACTCGATCATTAAAGCCCAAGGGCTATCCTAACCCGAGTTCGAGCAAATTCTTACTCGGGGACTATCTATAAAGCCTAAGGGCTAACTTTAATTCGAGTTCGAGCAAATCCTCGCTCGACTACTAAGCCCAAGGGCTACCCGAGTTTGAAAAAATTCTTACTCGGGGGCTATCTTTCGAGCCCAAGGGCCATCTTATCTCGAGTTCGAGCATGTCCTCGCTCGATCATAAAGCCTAAGGGCTATTTTCCTTTCGAGTTCGAGCAAGTAATCACTCGACTACTAAGCCCAAGGGCTACCCGAGTTCAAAAAAATTCTCACTCGGGGACTATCTTTCGAGACCAAGGGCCACCTTATCTCGAGTTCGAGCATGTACTCACTCAACCATCAAGCCCAAGGGCTACCTTACCCCAAGATCGAGCAAATCGACTATTGAGCCTACGAGCTACTTAAACTCATGTTCAAATGGTCATTCGTGGTCCATTGATTAGAAACGTTCGAGGGCAGTACTTATTGTCGGTCATTACCATCCCAAACTCTGGACCTTCAAAGCAATTTTAAGCTAATGCGCTTTGACCCGCACAAAAGGGTAACAGATTCAGAAGCCATGGAAAGTAAAAAGCTTTATATATTCGTCAAAACCATTTTACAAGGGCTATAGGTACCGATCAAGAATTCTTTACAGGGGCCGATCAGCCTCAAAATAAAAGCAAAAAATTACGAAAAACACGAAGCCTAAGCAGCACGATCCTTATCGGTAAAATTGTCTTCACCCTTAGAATCTTCTCCACCGCCAGACTCGCTAAAGTTTCGCGGAGTCTCCCTCGGGAAAGGTCAGCTTCCGAGCTTTTGTTTCCTCTGTCGCTTACGTCACGGTGATGGTGTCATGGCAAATTGGGGTAAAGATGGAGGACTCAATTCATTTCTTGTCATTATACTCCAAAAAACGAGGGGACTATCTGTATACGGTAGAAATCGGGGCTACCCGATTTCACTATTTGATCGAAACAAGAACGTTGCATCGAATAGCTAAGGCATCAAGTTCAAGATCGAAGTCTCTTTCGAGATCGAAGTTGGTATCAACCGAAGCCAGGGGAGATAGACTTCGAGTAACATCGGGGATATATTAGTAACGGAAAGAGCGAGATATCCGTGATTGGTCGGGGATCGTGGCATGAATCTTGGAACGGACCAAATCAGAAACGGGTAATTAGCTGTTTATACGATTTCCATATGTAATTAGAGACATACCATAATTAGGTTTCCTTTACTATACAAAGAGGAGTTTCAATCATTTGTAGGATCATTATTCACCGAAACATAAGCAATATAACTCTTCTTTTCTGACTCGTATTCTTGTTCATCAATTTATCCAATCTTTACCGTTCTCATACTTTATCACCTCAAGGGTACCTTAATTCAAGGCTGAAGCTTTGTTTGCATACTGGTTTGGATTATTTACAGTTCAATTCTACCTCTTATTTTCTTACTAATCAATTGGTATTGGGTGAAATCACATATCCTTAAAACCACATTATAAATTTAATTGTTATCCGATTTTTAGGATAAGCAAAAAGTATTCACAAATTATTTAGAACTGCTTCCAATTTTAAACAGTCAACGAAAATACCTAATTTATATTACACTATACTATTAAATAACAATTTTATTTTATCTGGCATCTATTTTTCTCAATTTTCATGAAGCATAGACTATGGCATATCTAGTGAATAGGTGTACAAAAGTGGGAGACACTTGAAAAGATCAAATTTATGGTTAAATTTTTAATATCAATTGAGTTTTAAACTGAAATGGTCTCTTAAATTTAGAAGTAGGTCCATTTGCATCTGTATGTGTTATGTTGAGCATGTATAGAGTCCGTTTGGATTAGCTGATTTGAAGTAGCTGATAAACATTAAGTGCTGAAAAGCTCTTTTAAGTGCTGAAACTGATTTAAGAAATAAGCAGTTACGTGTTTGGATACAAGTGCTGAAATTGATAATAAGTTGTTGCAGTATTTGATAAAAAAGTGCTGATAAGCTCTTTTTCTGTTAAAATGACTTAAATAACCTTAGAACTGTTTACACTTATAAGGGCGTAATTTCTTCAAAATTTTAGATTCCAGATCGATTCAAATACAAAATATTCTATTTGTCATTTTATTTTAAATACAAGTGTGCTTAGATAAGATAACTTTTATGATAAATATAATTTATTTTATGATAAGCATATAATCATAAGTTATAATAATTAATAAATTAACAAAAGTTTCTTAGTAAAAAATAAACCTAAATAGGATAAAATATTTGAAGAGAAACAAACATTATCTTCATCACCACAACACTTAAAAAGCAATACACCAAAAATTTAATATGTCCTCATTTATTACATATAATTCATGATTAATACACAATCACATAGATACAAATATGCAAAGGAATAGAGAATTTGCTTATCTTAAATAGTCAATGAGAATTACAGACTTGAAGAGGCTGGGGAGTTTGGAGGGGGGGGGGGGGGGTCAAGGTTGAACGAATACGTGTAGGCAGGTGAGTATCAATGTAGAGTTTGTCTAAAAAACGAATATTTTAAGGATAAAATAGTAAAAATCTTGGTCAAACTTAAAGTGCTTATAAGCTAAAAATTCATAAGCTCGGGGTGACCAGCTTATTACTTTTGGCTTATTTTTGACTTATAAGCACTTGGTTTATAAGCATTTTTAATTTTACTAAACGCGTAGATAAGCCGAAAAATGCTTATAAGCTAGTTTGACCAGCTTATAAGCTTAGCCAAACACCCTCATAGTCTTTTAAGTTTGCAAAACTTAAGAGCCCGTTTGGTGATAAGAATTTTTTCATTTTTTTTTCATTTTTAAAAAAAAATGTTTGGCCATAAAATTTTCAATTTTCACTTGAAAATGAATTTTGGAATTTTTCAGAAATTTAAAAAACTCCAAAAAACTACAACAACAACAGCAACAACCCAGTGTAATCCCACTAGTGGGGTCTGGGGAGGGTAGTGTGTACGCAGACCTTACCCCTACCTTGGGTAGAGAGGCTTTTTCCAAATAGACCCTCGGCTTCCTTCCCACCAAGAACTCCCCACCTTGCTCTTGGGGTGACTCGAACTCACAACCTCTTGGTTGGAAGTGGGGGTTGCTTACCATCAGAGCAACCCCTCTTGTCCAAAAAATTGTGTTTCAAAATTTTCACTCAGATCACTCACAAAACTTCAAAAATAACCAAAAATTATATTCATGTCCAAATACAACTCTAATTTTCAAATACCATTTTCACTTGAATTTTTCTTCCACTTTTTTTTTTTTTTTGGAATTTTACAATTCTTATGTCCAAACGCCCACGCATGGTCTAACAGAGAAAATATCCAAATTGACCATTAAAACTAATTAAAATATCACGGGTTTTTCGGTGACTAATACAAAAAAAATTCTGATTGATTACTTTTCAATTTTATTTTTCTCTTTATTTCAGCACTAGTCACACACACACAAAAGAAAAAATTAGAAAAGTTCAAATGAGAATCACTATAAAAACAAAAAGAAAGGTCTATAGTAATGAAAATAAATCGCGATAGAACGAACATATGAAATTGTACAAAAATATCAATCACAATCGTTTTTTAGCTTGGATACGTGAAAAACTTATGATTAATTAGTTTACTTCGGGTGGACCAAAAGTGCTCAACTTTTATAAATTTATTCGAAAAAATGATCGTATATGCTCAAAGTAATAAAATAGAGATGAAAATAAATTTACTCTTGAACTTAAGGGATCAATTAGATTAAATTCTCCTAAAATATTTTCCTTCCTCTCATCTCCTACATCCATTTATGGCTTTTTTCTCTTAGAATAACGGTAAAGTTATCTTCGCGTAATTTATAAGTTACGGGTTTAAGCCGTATAAGCAATCACCAGTGCTTGCATTAGGGTAAGCTGTCTACATCACACCCCTTGATGTGCGACCTTGATGTGCTATCCTTCTCTAAACCCTGTGTAAATACGGAATACTTTACATACCGAACTGGTTTTTTTTTTTTTTATCATTTAATTTTGTTTACAAATTTATGTAATTTATTTTGCATGGATACAGCTATGAAATTGAACACTTGGAAGCCCTTTTCACACTGCCAAAGTGAAACCAGACAAACGCTCGTTCGTCGCTACTCCAACTTGAAAGACTCTAGGTTTTTATTACTCCACAATGGTTTGCCACCGTAATTAATACAAAAACCAATGTCCTTTTTTTGACCTTCCACCATTAAACCACCCTACACAGTTCACACCACGCGTCCCTCCCCCTCTCTATATGTATAGAACAAGACACAATTCTTCACTGACAAGTTTAAACTCAAAGTTAAAAATAAAAAAAATAAAATAAAATTAATTTTTTTAATACTGAATTTGTTTTGAAAAGATTCCCATGGAGAAAGTGAAGAAAGGCCAATTGGTATAACATCATGGTTCTGAACTTACATTTGGCCAAGTGTTAAAAAGATTAATTAACTCAAGTTTAATATTAACCCAAGTTAACTTAACTTAACTTACCTCACTCTTTGACCCCCCACCCCCCACCCAAACTCATAAAGGGTGGGTGGTGTTGGTCAGCTTATAACTCCATTCTAACCCAAATGCAATTCTTGTATTCCTCACTCTGTCTCTCTGTCTCTTCTTAATTTGGTAAACCACTTTGGTTTACCAGAAAAGCAGCAAAGCAAAGAAGAGTGAAAACAAGAAAAGAAAGAGGAGACTCTTTTTTTCTTGATTTTACACACCAACCCACTCTCTATTTTCACCTTCCAGTCCTCAACCCAACCTCCTAAATCCAACATAATTCAATACCCAGAACACCCACATTGCCATTTTTATCAATTGAGAAAACCCCAAAAAGGAAAAAATCAGGAATTCAAAGATTAAAGATTGAATTTTTATTTTCTAGGCAAAAAAAGTTATGAAGAAATCTCCATCTTTTTCTTTTTCTTGTTCCTCTTCTTCTTCCTCATCTTCATGCATTGAGCAAATCCATGAAGAAACAGAGAAGCAAAAGCTGAAACCAAAGCCAAAATCAAAACCCAGAGCTAAACGTGCTACTAGAGCCAAGAAAATTGTAAATGCTGATTCTCCTAATTCTTCTACTGCTAGAAGAAGCTCAATTTACAGAGGTGTAACCAGGTATGTTTAAATTTTTTCTTAAACCCCACTAAATTCTCAGTTCTAATTCACACAGTAACACACACAATCAAGGTGTTTGTTAGAAATCATAAATTCAATTGGATTTTTGTACTGGGTTTCGGTTTTTGGTTGCATGCATGAAAAAATGGGTGATAAAAAAAATGTTCGATTTTTTTCTTTTCTTTTGTTAATTAAATTATTTGCAGGCATAGATGGACAGGAAGATATGAAGCTCACCTATGGGACAAGAGTACTTGGAATAGCATTCAGAATAAGAGAGGACGACAAAGTGAATGCTCTTCTTTTACTCATTTTTTTAATCTTTCTTTCCTTTTATTTATTTATTTGGATTCAAAAAGAAAAAAGAATTGAATTCAATGAGATCTGCAGTAAATATTATATTACAGCAATTTTTACTTTTAATCTCATTTTTGTTAATTTAATTAATTATCTGACTGTGTTCTTTGTTGGTTCTTGTGATGATCCCTCTCTGTCACTTGCAACGTTAACAAAAACGCCTCTTGCTGCTTAGTTTATTTGGGTAAGCACTAAACCTCTTGCAAATTTTTTGACTTTAGATAAATCAAGAATTATTAGTGGGGAGAAATGTACAAGTGTTTTCAGCACTATGTACAACACCTTTTATGCATACGTTGTTCTAAAAGTAATTTCAGTTGTTTGACTACTTCTTTTAATTAAAAATCAACAAAAAGACAAATTAATTGCAAAATTTTAAATGTCATTTTTAATTTGCTATTAAATGCAGGAGCTTATGATAGTGAGGAAGCTGCTGCCCGAACTTATGATCTTGCGGCCCTTAAGTACTGGGGACCCACTACTACACTTAATTTTCCGGTAATTAAATTCTCATATTTTCTCAATAAATTCCATTTTTTCCATTTTTATATATAATTTAGAAATTTTTTAAACTATTTTGCATGTGAAAAAAGTTAGGGGGGTGTTTTTTATTAGTTTTCTTTTGTTTTTATTGGAGGAGAAAACCGTAGTACAGTGACAAAAATAGTCATCTATAGACAAATAAGGCTACGGTACAATATTTGATTCGTGAGGTATAACAAAACGATGCAGATCGAAACGTATAGCAAAGAGCTTGAAGAAATGCAGAGGCTATCAAAGGAAGAGTACTTGGCTTCATTACGGCGACTGAGCAGTGGATTTTCTAGGGGTGTTTCCAAATATCGTGGCGTCGCAAGGTATTTATATATTAAAAAAATATGCTTTAAATTATTTCAATAATTTAAAAAATTTAATTAGAAAAAGTAAAAAAAGACAAAGCAACATGCAATTTTAATTTTTACTTATATTAAGCGTACATTTAGTAGAAGTCAACAAATTTTGTGGATTTTCATGCTTTTTGCGCACAACTGGTTAAGTGGGACCCACTGGCACCTAGTTTTCAGTAGGACCCATTTGGATTCACTGTCTATATGTGGGCTGTGGGGTGTGAGTGTGTGACCGTGTGAGTCATGCTTAAGTGATTATGGATTCGTAAAATTGACCATTCTAAGAGCTGCATTTTGCAAAAATAACCCCTTAATTTTGGATAGAACGCAAATTTGACCCGTTATTATTGGATTTTGATTTGGACAGGCACCACCATAATGGTCGATGGGAAGCACGAATTGGACGAGTCTTTGGAAATAAGTACCTCTATTTGGGAACTTACAGTATGTTTTTAACTTTTCTTTCTTTCATTTTGCGCCTTAAAAACTGGTTAGTGTGATTTCGAGCACTAGTTTCTTGGTTGGTTCAGTTTTTTTTTATTCTCAGGACTCGAATCAAATCCGAAACTTTTGGTTGAGGGTGAGATATCTTAGCAGTTTAGGAGATTCAATACTTTGGAAAGATTTATCACTTTTGCATGTCTAACATAAATCTAAATAGATTCAATAGGATTAAAGCTGACATGGCACATGATCATTGGTGTTTTATATTATTTACTGCGATCAAAAGTTAAAAGGCTGAGGTGGTCCAATATTAAATATTTGATGCAGATCTTTGTGGACCGTACAAAAAGTTAAGACTTTCTGTTCAACCTTATAAAAACTGAAATATTCCTCTTTTTTTCTTTAGTGGGTTTAAGCCTTACCCATTTTGTTCTGTGGTTTAGGTTTGACTAAACTAGAAGAATAAACAAAAAATTACTACTACTAATTTCTACATTTAAGCAATCAATAGCTACACATCCTCTTTAGACCATATGATCCTAGTTACTCACTAATAAGCAAAGCTTGACCTGGGATTTGGCCGGTTCCGACCATCGAGTGGGTCCCACATATTCATTAATAACATTTTCTAGCAAAAAGTTTTAAGTGGGTTGTTAAATTAAACATCACTTCCTATATTAAGTAAATTGAATATGGCCCTTTAATCGTGTATGGCCCACCTTAAAATTGAAATATTTTTTTATGGATATAAATATTGCCTTTTTAGTTATATAGTGTAACAACTTGCTCCATTCGGCAACTTAATTGAGCCAATTTTGATTTTTATGAAATTACCTGAATCATGTAGATGCTATGTACTTAGTTAAGTGGGAGATATTAATTACTGTAGTAGTAAGAGATTTGAATAGTGATTAAGATAACTGTTTAATATTAATCTCAGTGTATAGATCTTGGCTCGTGATATTGTCAGACCCTTGATTCATGCTAATGGGATGAATAATTTATGTTTAATCTAAGTAGACAATTATGCCTTTGGATTGATGCATACTGTCTCATCATCCTTATTTCCAACTATACACTCCAAAAAACTAACCCTGATCAGTGGTAAGAAGGCTGCAAAGACCACACCCTCCTTTATCATTGATGACATGGCTCTTTCACTTTAAGTGATGCATAAGGTACAATCTCTAAAAGAAAAAGACCAACTTACCATTTTATTTCTTTTCTCCACCCCCACCCCCACCCAAAAAAAAGTAGAAGAAAAAAATGTCTTTTTTTTTTCCTTTGGTATAATCATTCGGTCTGCGATGGTCCAACTAATTTGAATTCGTGCCGCATAGGGGCCATTTAAAAGGGAAGCGCTTCTTATTTTTCCGACGACAAGGGTCGTCGTTTCGTACAAGGTCTGGATATCCCATGGGATTAGCTATCCCACCTTCTACATGGGATAACAAATCCCACCATTTTTTTAGTGTAAAAGTTGTCCCGACTCCCGGGATTAGCTAATACTCCAAACCAAACATGAGATAAAGTTGATTTCAAATTCTATCCCGCGATTATTATTCTTATCCCATGTACCAAATGACCCCTTAGTGATGAAGAAAAACATGTCATGTACAACTATGGGTTGAACAAGTAGTACTGTATCACTCAAGAAGAGTTGAAGCTAGACTCTTGTGTTGTTTTCGGAACAAGTAGTAATATAATCCCATGTTACTTGCAATTGAGGCATAATTCGTTGCTTTCAACGAACGAGTAAGCCCAATCTAGAGCGTTTATATTGTCACATACACTTAGTTTATTAAAGATTCATCAATTTCCTTGTTACTAATGTTTTCACTTGCTGATGGCATGGGCGATCAGACAATGCAAATTACGGCATTGTGTATCTTCAAATTGTTTTGAATGGATGATGTCTTTGTTTAGGTCTGCTGCCTTTTATTTGCCATGTTCAGTTGGTGTATTCTGTGATTTTAGAAACTAGTTCAAACTAGGTCTCATATAGTTGCGTGCAGTAACATTACCCGGAATGAATTTAGTGGGCAAACAGATTCTTGAAATCACTGGTTATTTACCTCTTGTCTTTGTTGAAGGCACTCAAGAGGAAGCAGCTGCAGCATATGATTTGGCAGCAATTGAGTTCAGAGGGCCTAATGCAGTCACCAACTTCGACATCAGCACATACGCAGACAAGTTGAAAAAATTCCGCGAACCAGAGCTGGTACCAAAGGAGGAAAAAACAGAATCATCTGCTGAAGTGCAATCAAATGAGGTGTCAGAACAACAACAGCCAGTTCAACAACAAGAAGAAAACCAACAGAAGTTTCACCAAGAAGAGCAAGAAGAATTAGCAGTGGAACCAATAGTAGTACCAAAGTTAGAGTTCACGCCTTCGCTTGATTCTGATGAAGTGACTCAACCAAAAGTTCTGAAGTTGGAGTTTGCTCCTTCAGTTGAGTCTGCTGATAAAATAAAGGCGAAGGATCACGAGGAGGAAGATGACAACCCGTGGAACATGTACTTGGATGATACATTTGATTCCTTCCCGGTTTCCGACTTCTCTCTTGACAAACCATCCGACTTGATGGATTTTTTCAACGATACCGGCTTTGACAACAACATTGACTTCAATTTCTATGAGCAATCAAGTGAGAATGAGTTCAACCTGGATGTATTCTCCGACAGCATGATCATCGACATGATTGAAGCTAAGGAGGAAGCAATGATGAATCCATCGAATTCGCCTACTTCATCCTCATCCGTGTCAAGAACCACATCCATTTCTAGCGACACGAAAGATGTTGGAGGTTTGGACTAAAGGTTCAGTTTTGTGTCGAAATGAAACTTAAGTTTGATAGGAAACCTTCCTCCTAGCTAGTTTTAGATGCCCTTTTCCTTTCCTAGATATAGGGACACAAGCAGAAGGCCTTGTGACTGTGTTTTAATTAGTTTCTTCTCCAAAACGAACTACTGCAGTTTAGCTATAATGTTGCTTAACAAGTTTTTGAAGGGTGAATCTATGTTCCCTTTTTTGGTTTCATTTGCCTGTTGATATCCCCCAACCCCTTACTCATATTGCATCTTTAATATTAGGCGACCCGGTGCACTAAGATACCGCTATGCGCAGATTCGGGAACAAGGGTCTATTGTACGCAATTTTAGCCTTTATCTTGTTTTCACGGTTCGAACCCGTGATCTCCTGATCACATGGCAGCATCTTTATCGGTTACGCTAGGGCTCCCCGACTGGTCGAACAGAGACGAAAGTAACATTTAAATAAACATGTAAAATGAGTGCATCAAATTAGAACTAGAAGGAAATTTTATTGCAATCTTCTAATTTTACAAATGTTCTTAGTCATATGACACTCCTATACAGCATATGCAATCGATAAATAAAACGCAAGAAATGTTTGTAGGATCAATGAGAAAAATGTTGCAAAATATGATATACTAGTAAACAAATTTTCGGAATCAGGTGAGTCAGAGGTCAGGAGCTCAATCAAAACTATTTACACTTCCCTCTTAGCATGTAGACCAGGATGACCGAAGATCGAAGCCTGGCAATAACAATGAAGGAATTTGAGCGCTGAAACTCAAAATATAAAACAACAAGGCGATTATCAATTAAAAAGTGACGGAAAAGGTAATAAAGCAGTACAAAAAAAAGAGACTAAATATGATTTTAAAAACTGAACAAATGGTGCAGTTAAAAAGAAACATAAAATAAAAGGTAAAATGAGATTATTAAATAGTACTAAGGGCAAACGGAAAAAGATATTTAATGTAACAATAAAGTGTTGGAGTAAGGGATTTAATAATACAATTCAATAAATTTTAAGTAATTTTACAAATATATTGTATTCTAAAATAACGTATATATTTTCTTTTCAAAATAAATGACATGGCATGTAGATGTTGGCAAAATGATGACATGTTATTATTCGATGCCGAAAACTTAGCTTTTTGATAGCTTTATTTTTTTGGACAACTAACAAATAGTTTAATAATTTATTATTATAAAAAATAATATTGTAAGTTTAATATTACAGAGAGTAAAGTTAAGCAATTAAATTTAAAATTATGTACGAGACTTGAGGACTGAGGTCTTCAAAGCTTTACCGGAGTTGCATTACATTTGACAAAATTAAACTGAAAACTACCAAAAACAGAAAAAAGAATTACAACAGTGGAAAGAGAGCAGAGAAATTTCTTCATTTCAACAAACCCAGCACACCCGCGCGCGCGACCAGAGAGAGAGAGAGAGGGAGAGAGAGAGAGCTAGTAATATCAGTAACATTATAGCCTAACCAAGAATCTTTGAAGTACTACCATCAAGTTTTGCTGAAAGATACATACAATTAGGCGCGAATTTCAGGTTTATACATTTTGGGTAAGATTTAGCCCTTAATTTGTATTCACTTCTAGTCCTTTACCCTAATTGCATTGTTTTTACTCCCGTTGGCATAATCACCCCATATGTCCGGGCTTTGTTTATTACAATTTTCGTAACAAGTATTGTTCTTGAGGTACTATACTGTTATGAACTGGGTGCTATTGCTTTTGGAGATTTAAAATCCTTTCTAGGAGATGTTATATATATATATATATATATATATATATATATATATATATATATATATATATACATATTATTATTTGTTCTTGTCTTTGTCCTAAACATTATTGATATTTATTTTCATTTGAAGTTTAGAGGAAGGTGTATTCTCATGTGTGCAAAATTGGAGTGTTTGCTTATTCTTTTATGTTAATATAAAATATTGAGTCACTGGTTATCTTGTTCCATTCATGTGATGTTAAGGCCACCTTTTGCTCATTTTCTTTTTACAAGAGATGAAAAGAAGACGTTTTGACCACGAAGAAATAGATTGATCTGTCAATGTCAGTCCCCCAGTAAGATGAATATTGAAGGGATTGATGTAGAAGGGCAGAAGAGGCAAAAAACTGGGGAAATAGCTGCTGAACTAATTCACAATTCCAAACAGGGTTTGCCGGAGAATTTTACTGAAAGAGATTCTATCGTTGAAGTTGATGATGGGGAAGAGAAGCCATATGTGGGGATGGAGTTTCAAACAGAAGAAGCAGCAAAGAACTTTTTTGATGCATATGCTAGGCGTGTGGGCTTTAGCGTACATGTTGGACAGTACAGCCGAGCTAAGCCTGACGGCCCTATCATTAGTTGGGACTATTCTTGTTCAAGAGAAGTTGTTAGAAGGAAGAATATAGAGAGTTGCAACGCTATGCTTCGCATAGAGAGAAAAAATTCAGATAGTTGGGTTGTGACTAAATTTGTTGAGGATCACAATCATTCAATAGTGAATCCCAGCAAGGTGCATTACCTTCGGCCTCGTAAACATTTTTCTGGTGCTTCCAAGACTGTTGGAGAGACACCGGGGGCTCCAACTGTTGTTATGGTTCCGGTGGACGGAAATCATGTATCTGTCAGTTCTAATGAAGGTGTTAAGGATGCTTCTCCTGTGGAGTCAAATCGTGTGACCAAGAACTTTAGCCCTGTCATACCAATAATGTTTATCCAGCCTTGCAGCCGAAAGAGAACACTTGGAAGAGATGCCCATAATCTTCTTGACTATTTCAAAAAAATGCAAGCGGAAAACCCTGGTTTCTACTATGCTATTCAACTTGATGATGAAAATCGCATGACGAATGCTTTTTGGGCTGATGCAAGATCGAGGATAGCTTATAGTCACTTTGGCGATGCTGTTATTTTTGATACAATGTATAGACCAAATCAATTCCAGGTTCCATTTGCTCCATTCACAGGCGTAAATCATCATGGACAAATTGTTTTGCTTGGCTGTGCATTACTCTTAGATGAGTCCGAGTCTTCCTTTACTTGGCTTTTCCGGACCTGGCTATCTGCAATGAATAATCGCCCTCCAGTTTCTATTACAACCGACCAGGATAGAGCTATTAAGGCAGCAGTCAACCAAGTATTACCGGGTACTCGTCATTGCATCTGTAAGTGGCATATCTTACGAGAAGGGCAGGAAAGATTGGCTCACTTATATATGGCTCATCCTTCTTTTTATGGGGAGCTGTATAGCTGCATTAACTATTCTGAGACTATTGAGGATTTCGAATTATCTTGGGCCTCTATACTTGATAGGTATGATCTCAGGAAAAATGAGTGGCTTCAAGCTGTATATAATGCTCGCAACCAGTGGGCTCCAGTATATTTTCGAGATACTTTCTTTGCTGCACTTCCCTCGAACCAGGGTGTAACCTCCTTTTTTGATGGATATGTGAATCAACAGACAACTCTACCAATGTTCTTTAAGCAGTATGAAAGAGCTTTAGAAAGTTCACTTGAAAGGGAAATTCAATCAGATTTTGATACAAATTGCACCACACCAATGCTAAAGACCCCATCTCCAATGGAACAACAAGCATCTAACCTCTACACCAAAAAAGTTTTTGCAAAGTTTCAAGAGGAACTAGTCGAAACTTTTGCCTACACTGCTAATAAGATTGATGGTGATGAGAGACTAAGCAAATTTAGGGTCGCAAAATATGAACAGGATGACAAAGCATACATTGTAATGTTGAATCTTGCCGAGATGAAAGCGAGTTGCAGCTGCCATATGTTTGAGTATTCGGGCATCTTGTGTAGGCACATCTTAACCGTCTTCACAGTGACTAATGTTCTTACAGTTCCGTCCCATTATATACTTAGGAGGTGGACAAGGAATGCAAAAGTTGGACAAGGATCAGAAGAAGACATTGTTAAACAAGGAATTAATTCTCTCTCTTCACGTTTCAACCACTTATGTCTGGAAGCTTTAAGATATGCAGAAGAAGGGGCAGTTTCTGTGGAGACCTATGATGCAGCGATTAGTGCTTTAAGAGACGGGTTGAGTAAGATTTCTATTGTTGCGAAAAATATTGTAAGACCCCCTAGCTCACAGGGAAGTGGAAGCACTCAGGATGAGAGCATAAAAAGAACTCTGGCTACTTCTGATACCGCACCATCTTTATGGCCTTGGAAAGATACAATGCCTCATCATTTTAACCTTAATGATGTCAGTTTACCTGCTGGTGACTTAAATCAGCCCACTATGACACCTGTGGCTATAAATCGTGATGGTGGCCTTGCTGATAATGTGGTATGAGAAGAAAGAAATACCTCTTTTGTAACTTGTATATACATTTCTCAATTTTTTATCTGTCTTTGACTATTTTGGACAAGAAAAGAATGAACTACTCAACTGCCACGGAGATGAATTATTGCCTTTTCTCTCCTTCACGTGTTTTGTTTCATGTAGGTTGTTTATACTTGTTTTAAGTCTATGACATGGGTGATTGAAAACACAACTCCAGCAAGTAAAGTGGCTGTCATCAATTTGAAGGTGTGTACTCTGTTTTAGAAAAGATTTTACTCTGAGTCATACTCTAGCTGAATACAGATAACGGATATACAGTTGATTTGATTTTTTCTTCCTCCCTTGAGAAATAAATTTGATCCTCTTAATGTCTAAAATCGGTGGAAATAATAATTTCCTTTGTGAAATTTTATTTGGACATATTTGATACGACTTTCAGTTGCAAGATTATGGCAAGAGCCCAGCAGGGGAAACAGAAGTTCAGTTTAGAGTTACAAGAGTCACTCTGGAGCCAATGCTGAAATCCATGGGTTACATAAGTCAACAGCTTTCACTGCCGGCAAATAGAGTAGCTGTTATCAATTTAAAGGTTTGCATCATGAATTTCAAGATTTTATTCCTATCTCAGAATCTCATTGAAAGAGCTGGGAGCTGTTGAACTGTTGCTTTTCTGCTTCACATATTCTTAATTATATTACTTCAAGTTTGTCAGAATTGGAGCAAAGTAAACTCATTCAGTATGCGCATTTTGATTAGTTACATTGGGAGGCATTCTAAAGACTATCTTAATATTAATATTAGATATTCAAATGAGCTTTATATTAAGCTTTAACGTGCTTTTCATCTAGTGAATGAGCTTTATTAGATATCACTATGGCGACAGTTCTGAAAAATTTCTTTAGTAGATGGATATGTAATTTTTCTATCAAGGGAAAGAGTGTTTCTTTCTTTTGATGTTTTGACAATTTTACCACCTGGCACCTGCCTACTCGACATACAAGTGAATATGCCTAAATTATGTGAAACAAATATTGGCCTCTGTCCCTTCCCTCTTCCTCCCTTTCATCTTCTGGATGCAGTATCCCTCTGGTGTATAATTATCTCTTAATTATTCGGGTGGAAATCCACCAATAGCTTGGCCATGTATGCTAATGAAATGCTCTGCTGGGCTTCGCTATTTAGTTGTCCTTGATATGGCTCTCCAAAGTAACATTCATGACGACTGAAAAACTAATTATGAAGAAATAATAGATGCTTGTGAAATATTAGTTAGAAAAGGTGTTCCTCTTAATTATCTACCAGCCTTGAATCGCATTTCTCCCTGTAGATTGAGAGGATTAATGTCAGTTGAATGCAGTGATGTATTATCCTTTAATATATGGACTGATAGTTTTTATCATTTCCCATCACAGCTTCAAGATACTAAGACACCTTCCGGAGAAACTGAAGTGAAATTTCAAGTTTCAACGGATACTCTAGGATCAATGCTGAGATCAATGGCTTACATTCGTGAACAACTTTGAGTAGGTGAATACTACTTCTCTTGTTATTCTTGTCCATATATAAGAACTAGAAGCATCAATTGATTTATTTGAGATTCTGAAAGAGAAATTGAATAAATTGCAAGCGTCACCTGGATAGTATTATATATTTTGCGGAAAAGGTCCAAATACCGCCCTGAACTTTACGATAAGGTCTACAAATAACACTCGTTAGAAGTTTGGCCCATTACCCACCTTGCCTTTACACTCTTGGCTCGGATACCCCCTTAATTTTAAACGGCTGCCACATGGATAAGTTATCTACTCATAATTTGACATGTGGAATTTTGATTTACACCCAACCGGATTTAATTAGCCTACCTGTTACCCGTAACCCGACCCGCAAATTGAACCTTTTCCGTAAATTAAATTGCCACTACAAAAAGATTTATAGCAATAACCGTGAAAATTAAAAGGAGCATAAAGAATTCACCTTGAAAATAAAGTGCCACAATCACATTTATACTCTCTAGTACCACAAATCTTAGAATGAGCCTTTAAATCAGACTGAACTGCATATTTCTTAGAACACTTATCACATTTCCACTTCTTCTCACCATGTTTACGGCAGAAATGTTTCTTAATTCCGGTCAAATCACCCAATGCCCGTGAAGGATCGTGGTGAACACAAGTGGTTTCAGGGCAAACATATACTCTCTTCTTCACCTCTTGCTCTGATCTCTGCCTTAGCTTCCATGGCAAATTATGACCCCTTCTATGCAACTGCAAATCTTGAAACCCTTTACTGCAAATTTCACAAACAAATCTGTTGTCGCCAGTAGAGTTTTAGGTGACAAAGCAATAACCTCTGCATCGGGATCTAATCAAAACAAGAACAAAACATGAGGCCTAAAAATCAAATCTTTACTGAAATTTGTAATTAGGGTTCGTCAAAAATTGTAGTTAAATTAAATTTTACCTTACCACAACAGCATTTCCTCCTCGAACCATATGGTGAACTCGAAGATCCTTGTTGAGATTGAGAAGAAGAGCTATCCCTAGTTGATAAGTGAAGTAAAATTTGTGTGTATTTAAGAAAGGGGTTTCCAATTTACGGGTCGGGTCACGGGTAACGGGTAGGCTAATTAAATCCGATTGGGTGTGAATTAAAATATTTGGGCGTAAATTAAAATTCCACATGTCAATTATGAGTGGATAACTTATCCACTGTGGCAGCCGTTTAAAATTAAGGGGGTATCCGACCAAGAGTGTAACGGCAAGGTGGGTAATGGGCCAAACTTCTAACGAGGGTTATTTGTAGACCTTATCGTAAAGTTCAGGAGGGGTATTTGGACCTTTTCCGTATATTTTGTGTTGATATATAAATTTGCATACATCAACCTTTAATGATTCAATACCTCTGGTTTAAATTCCTAAGCTTACTCAGTTCCTGATGTTTATCTATGGAGGTATTGTCTGCAGCAGAATTGGTAAAGGTACGTGGATTCATGTGAGTCAAACAAGAATAAGTAATGCACCTTCGATCTGAATCGCTCTGATGAAGCAGTAGCATTCTTTAGAACGATATGCACAAGATCTTTTTGAACTTGATAATTGGTATAATAATTTGATGGAAAGAACCTGGCATTAAAGCTGTATACAAGAGGAGAGAAATTTATACAAAAACATGACTCTTTGCAAAGAGCATTCAATCATCAATATGGACTGGAAAGTTGCACGTGCTCCAAAAGTGTCAAGAAAACAAAGAGTTCATAAAAAGGGCAGACCGGTGCACTAAGCTCCCGCTATGCGCGGGGTCCGGGGAAGGGCCGGACCACGTTCTGTTGCACGCAGTCTTGCCCTGCATTTTTGCAAGATGTTGTTTCCATGGCTCGAACCGGTGACCTCCTGGTCACATGACAGCAACATTACTAGTTACACCAAGAAAAAAAAGAGTTCATACCTTATCCGAAAACATAAGAGTTCACACTCATCCAAACGCAGTTTCTTTATCCTTTGATAGAATCAGGTTTATGGTAAGTCAGAGAAGAAAACCATTCAAAAGATCAAATTGGAGATATTTGAAGATTGCTCGACTTCTTTTCCTTCATCTATGTTGTTAGTTGCTTATCATCATATAAGTAGTTGTTGTTGTTGATGATGATGATGGATGACAATAACGAGTTTTTTGCCATATATTATGTAGGAACTCCTTGTAAATTGCTTGTGGAGGCAGAGAGCACATATTCACAGCTGTAGTTATCTCTAGTAACCACTCTGTTTGCTCTATATTCTGGCAGCACTTAGTCCAAGTATAACTATGAAGTTGACCCAACTTACTTTGTAGTTGTATGCTGGAAAATTAGTTGTGCATGTGTATGGAGGACCCTGCAAAGAATGTAGTCATTTTAGCTTTAGGTTAGTAGTAGTTGTTTCATTGATAACACCTGTCAATATTTCTTTTTTTGGTGTAGGTATAGGTGTAATCTGTTATTTGTATTCCGGTGTAATCTGCCTGTGCTAATATTACTCCCATGTATGAGGGATCTCTTGTTTTCTTCATTTTCTTTTCTTTTCGTGTTTTTCGTTCCTTTTTTTCTCTTTAATGTTTTGTCGAAGAGAAGAGGCTGAAATACGTAAATAAGCAGGTTGAGTCTGGTAAATGAAAGTTTTGGCACCAATTTCATGCAATTTATTATTCTGTTGTCATTGTATTTAATATGGTAGTGTCCATGGTTGAAGGATTGAGTTTATTTGTCTCGAATTCCCTCTTTTCTATGTGTATGTACCTTTAGTCCCTCTATTTTGAGTTGCAGAACGTAAAATCCCCAACTAGTAATCATGAGTCCTAATTGCAATTATAGGTCCTAATATTTTATTTTTATTACTGCTAAGTGGTATGATGTCTCTCTCCTGTGTCTGATGTCCATCTGTCTACTTTGATCGGGGAACTTGCAAGTTGCAGGTCGTGGATATTACATTAACGTCATACTTTTTTAAGACAAATCTTTCCATCTACTCAATCACTCTCTTATCTCTCCCTTTCCCAAGACTAAGTTTTCCATCTAATCAACCCCCCCCCCCCCCCCTACAATGCCTCTTTCTTGAACCCATCAGACATCTCTCCCCTTTCCAACTTTGGTCTTATCAGTGCACTAACTGACGAATTTATTAAGTCTGCATTTAAGCTTAAATTGATACGTGAAAGAGCAATTTCTCAAGTTTGCATCTAAGCTTAAATTGGCATGTGAAAAAGGAATTTCTCCCTTGTATTTTCCCCTCTTCTCCATCTTGTTTCAGCAAACAAGAGCAATTCTCAAGGGAACAAAATTCATACTCTCTTAAAGTTAAATCTTTTATATCTTCTATCCAAGGAAGCAAATTATTTTGAGCAGATTTTTCCCTTTTCATCCCAACACAAAGTTAAATCTTTTTATTTTTCTATTTTTTGTCAAAATTACCAAAAAAGAAAGTATTCAAAAAGCCTCTCTCACTCCACACTCTAAACAAATCATCAGTTTTTCACCATTGCAACCGGTTTTAGATATATCTTGCCACGTTTTATGTCATATGCTTTAAAACTTTTTCAAAGTCAGATGACAACTAGTAAGAAAAGAAGATCTGAGCCATCAGGAAAGAATTCCCAAGATGCTATGACTGATCCAGTAGAGCCATCTCAAATCATTAAGCAGTCCAAAGGCAGATGAAAATTTTATTCGCTCTCTGCCGGAAAAATTGAAGCAGTAAGGTCATCAACTAGAGCTATCAAAACGGACCAGCCCAGCCTAGCCTAGCCCAACCCTCGTGGGCTTTTAAAATTTTATGGGTTAGGACGGGCCGGCCCGCCATATGGGCCTTAAAATGGCCAGCCCAACCCATCCCTAAGAGGGTCGCGGGCTAGCCCTTCAATTTTTTTTTAGAAAAAAAAATTTATTTAAATCCTTAAATATTTTTTCGTGACATAGTCGATTAATCATGTAAACAACTTCTGTTTGCGTATAGCATACAAAAAGCTTGATATTTGAGAGGAATCTTGTAATTGAAATGCAAATTCTCTATATCTCTAACTATTGTTACATGAATATTTTCTTAATACTTTTCTTTTATTTTCCTCAGATTCAGGGATTGCTTCAATAAGTTTATATGCTGAGGTTTTTTTAATTCACGATTAACATCGTTTGCTGATTTCATCATTATAGTCCATAAAATTTTTAAAATTCCTGAAATTTGCTAGTGGTCAATTTGTTTTGTGTGTGTAATTAAAATTGATCTTTTTCTATACTGAAGAGTAGTTTAAATATTAATAGTATATTAAAGTAATCCAAACTAATCATTGGCCACTTAAAGTAATATTTTCTTTTGAAAAAAGATTATTATTGGCCACCTAAAACTTTTCGTGTTCATTATTAATTAAGCAAAATAAAAACTAATTTTGTCATATTACATGCATGTCAAAAACATAAATTCTAGTTGATATGGAAGGTAAATGAGCAATCTAGGGTTGGGGAATGTGGATTATAGTTAATAGTTTTTTTAGTTTTTATTTTTTTAAATATTAAATATTTGATAGTTAATTAATTTTTGGACCACGGGCTGGCCCAAGCCCAGCCTCGGTCAAGACTAAAGGGCCGACGGGCCGATTTGAATCGGGCTTGTAAGCCTCAGTTTTAAATGGGCTCAAAAAATCCTAGCCCAACCCTACCCAAGAAGCGGGTTGGGTTGGGCTGGCCTCACGGGCCAAGCCCATTTTGACGGCTCTAGTTGAACCTTTAGACCTGCGGTCTAAATATGATATTAGACATAAGTTTAAAATTAGGTGATCATTTTTGAACTTCGGACTATTAAACTAGTTTTAATAAAGTGGCCAACTCTTAAATAGAAATGTACACCACTTGCTACTATCTATCTATATATAATACTAGCTGACTCTTGCCCGTGCAAAGCACGAGCCCAATAATTTCTGTTAGCCTTTAGTTGCATCCAACGAAGACATATTGAAATCTAAGTCTAAACAGCAGTAAATGTTTCAGAACAACCGTAATACCACACACATAAGCACAATTCTAATTTTTAGAGTATGACATAGAAGACTACATATTACATCCGAGTATATAATACAATTTTCACAATCTATGAATTTAAGAATAATGAATTTTGCTCCCATTTTCAAATCACATTCCCTAAGATAACCGTACAAATGACATTTGTGTCGGCTTGTTCATACGCGCCTTCTCCAAAAGAGTGCCATTTTCATATTACTCCAACAAAATAGGATTGAGACATGCGCCAGCGTGTTAAATTTTAACACATCTACCTGAGATGTATAAGTGAGTCGTGTAAATAACAATAAATCCTTGAAGAGAAAGCCTAGTAATATACAGGCACAGAAGTGAAGCACGGTCTCATCACTAAATAGCCAATTTAACATATAGAAACAAAAGAAGCAATTTCATAACATGTGAGTTCAAGCATAGAAAAATTTGCTCCCTTCTAACTATTCCTTGCATGCTTGTTTATCCCGACTATCCCGGAGAAGCTACATCCTGAAGTCATTCTACAATAATTTAAGGATGAGACATATCATATCAAAAGTGGAAACTTGAGAAAACCTGCTGGAGTTGATCCAAAAACCCACTGACCATGAGTCCTGGATTTCTGACACAGCTAAAAGTTGTTACCTGTAGATACGACTTGATTTTCCATTTCAGTTATGCCTACCTCTCTGTTTCTCTGCCATGTAACACAGAATGTAAGTAATAATAGCGCGGCATTCAAATCAAACATATACCAAAAAAGTATATATAAGCCCTTAGATTCTTTTGCAGTACGTCAATAGATATCCATCGTCTCTTTAACAATGCATATCAGAACCCCAAGGAGCAGATAGTAACACAAACAGTACATTTGAAAGTCCGTCTAACTTAAGGACATAATCAAGACCAGCAGGTTCTTTTGAGTTAACGGCTCACAGGGCTCGTATGAACAAATACAAAAGGTTTTTTACCACTAATGGTCAAAGCATTTGCATCTGGTACAAGACTTTGGCAAGCATAACTCAGGA
Organism: Nicotiana attenuata; assembly: GCF_001879085.1. Taxonomy (NCBI): domain Eukaryota; kingdom Viridiplantae; phylum Streptophyta; class Magnoliopsida; order Solanales; family Solanaceae; genus Nicotiana; species Nicotiana attenuata. The sequence continues at coordinate 44,075 of NW_017674416.1, forward strand.
GCTTTAATATGGAATATTTTAGCGCCCTCAACTATGAGGAGCTAAAAAATGTTGAATCAGTTATAGATTAGAGAACAATCGTCACCTTCTAATCTTTAATGCAAATTACATTCTAAAATAGTAGCAAGTCCATGTACTAATAAACATAAGATGCTAGTCCCAATGAGTAATGCAAGCTCAAGTAGAACTCAAAGTAACCGAGAGCGATAATGCAAAATGGCAAATCCCCTTAGAAATACATCTGGAAGAACAAATTCTCTTCCTTCCAAATGCATATCTAATACTATTTTTTCTTTTAAAAAGGGAATTAGAGATACATATGAGGGAAGAGCATTGTAATCCTCAAGGCTATACTATTCATTTATCTAGGAAGTATGAAGAAGCCGAACTATCAAAAGCTTTATAACAAACCAAATACCAGCATATGAGCAACCAAAGGAAAAAAAAAAAAAGGAATAGTCTCTTGAATAAACATAACTTGGCATGTTAATCAGTATATAAAAAGATGGAGACACAAGTCATTTAAACGATAATAGAACCAACATGGTGCCTAGATTTTCTGTCAACGATTTATTATCGTCTATAAAAGCAGTCATATCAACTCTTATTTCATAGGACCTGGTGTTGGAAGTTTGATAGAAAACAAAGCCATCATGTACATGAAAAGGATGCAGCAAATTTAAGGAGAGATCAAAAGTTCACATTAGGAAGTTAATAAAAATGGCGTTCAATTTGGGCAAGAGACGAAGTATATCTAAGTATTTGATGAGAACTCCCCTCATGAATACATTACAATGTAAAAAGATTTAATAACTTACAAATTTCAATCAGGCTCTATGTAAAAACCATCAAGTAGACTTTAATAAGAAAGTTCAAGTAGACTTTATAAAGAAGTTCAAGTAGCAGTTCTCTGTAATTCCTTCAACCTGTTAGCTCCCATCCGAGCTCGCGTCTTTTTGAGATCTGAACAACCGAGAACTTCTTGTTGCGTTAGCTGGAGTTTGATTTGTCTTCTCTCTTCCTCCAAAAGACATATCAACTGCAACAAACTTTTGATGGGATAGTTGGTAGGTCCTGCCAAATATACAACATAATATGGTCAAAAATCTGGTGTAGTAGGTAAGTAAAGATGCTAATAGTCAATCCAGTAGAAGTTGCATGCAAATTTTTACCGGTGGCGCACATGAGATTAAAATTTATCATTTTGATTAAAAGTTCATCTAACTGATAGGTCGCATTTCAGTTTTCGCGCTCTTTAATAATCCTATCCAATCAAATATAGTTAATTTTTCAAAATTATTTTTACAATAACAATCATCGAAATAAGAATTGTTTCCAGAAACATTCTTACAAAACATTTCCACAAACTTCTTCCAGAATTATTTTCGAAAAACTCTTCAAACACCGAATATAGAAAGCAGTATCTTTTCCCATTGCAAATCTATAAGATCCTACGAATAAAGTAAGAATATCAAGTTCTAACAGCACTCTCTTGGATTCATTACAGATATTTAATTATTTTTCATATGTTTAAAGGAAATCACAGTTAAAAGAGAACCTTAAAACTATTGTCTCGTATCCATCAAGCAATTAATATTACACAAAAGTAGTTATCAGTTATGTTAGAGTCTACTGTCCACACCATCAAATATAGGAAGTAGCAGCTAGCATCATTCACTCATATTAAAGGAGATGCAAAATTCAATACATCTAAGGTGCAAGCTGATGGGAATAAATTCTTTCTTTCTTCTTCTTCTTCTTCTTCCGTTAAGTTGTAAAATGATTAAATAATAAAGCCACCTATTCATCACCTTAATGATCTTAAAACCTCAGGCTCTGCATACTATTCAAGGGGTAATACCTTAATACTCCCATTCAATAACTTTCGAAAGTACTTACATTCTGCAGGAACAATCTGAGGATTTTCTCTATTTGAATAGGAAACTGGAAGATAACAATCAAAATCTAGAAGTGTATCGGACAACCTACAACGAAAAACCAAAGAACAAAGCATAACCTTAGAAACGAATAAAACCCTATATTAGAGAATTAACAGTAAGAGAGAGAAAAGAATATTTCACAAGATCTGGCTAGAAAGATGAATAGCTAACCTGGAGATTGTATCAATCTGAGTAGAAGGATAAGAACAAAAAGTATAGAATTGGGGAAAGTATCTAAAGCAAATAAAAATGTAGAACCCCGTGCAGTGGAATTAAACTATGCAGTGGCTGTAGGAGTGGAGGCCACGTTGAATTAGCTAACCCTGATATGCTACATCAACTATATTAGATGACCAAAATGCTATTTGAATCTTAGTGCCAAAAAACGAACAGGTCGAACGGAATAAAGTAGTTGAAGCACAATAATCTGGCAGGCTTCTTCTCAGTGACTCGACAATAAGACATTGCTCTCCAGTTGAGCCTTGTCACAAATGTTGTCTTCTAAACTACCCAAAAATATTTGAAACGACAAACCAAGCCAGCTCTTTGTAGTTCAACAACTAACCTCAATTACATGGAGAATCATTGACAGTCACAAAACTATCTGTCTCATAATAGCGACACACAATATAGTTCTAAATGGTGGTATACAAACACATATATTAAAAAGAAAATGAGAAGTATTATTTTCTTCAAAGGTGTGCATTAGTAATAAGAAGGTATATTGCACTGCTTTTCTACAATCTATTTAAATTAAAAGAAATTGTCAGTCTCACAAATAAGAGGTGAAAGTCACAAAGGATTATTAGGTAGATTCTTTTTTTCCACAACTGTTTGCGTACAAGTAAATTCGCAATAGCTTAAAATAATAAAAGTCAAAGATCCATTCATACTGGTTGTAAAAACTTGGTACATGCCTTAGAAGTCAATTTCAAGGAAATGATAGGCATGCATGATATTCTCACCCTGATATTCTTCTTTCCTAAAAAGCAATAAGAGATTCTATTTAATGCTCTTGGCAAATCTTCATAATAATACCAGTTTAAAATAATATGTCACAAATGTGGCAAGAAAAAAGGTAAAAAAATTTGTTACCCATATCATAAATTTATCATATCAGAAGAGACCACCAACCCAGAAACTGTAATCCATGATTCACTCAGCACCCAAAAATTCACAATAACATCCAAATTGTTTGCTGAATAGTTAAACTAATTAAGTAATGCAAAAAGTTTTCAATGAAAACTTCCTCAGTTATGTTTCTTGAAGAAAACATCAATTTTGATGAGGTAAAATTCAAACTTACATGTAACTGCAAATACTTCATTATCAAATGACCGTGTGAATGCATACAATCAGAGTTTCCAACCGAGACTTAAAGTAAGCTCCATCGGAGTTCTCAACTAACACTTGGAGTAAGCTCCATCAGAAAATCTGTAAGATTGAAAGCAAAACATTCCGAGGTTGGTGTATCTTGTTGAGCATGGAGATGCATTACGAATTCAAATTTCTTTCTTATGGTGTGAAAAAAAAGGAGATGAAGCAACATTGACTCCTCTCTCTACCTAGACGATTACTCTTTGGTCAAAGAGTACTGAAGTAACATCAACTAAAATACACTAATTTCAAAAGAACTAATGTGATCATAAGAAGCAGAATATTTCAAAAACATGCTCATCTACAATTACAAAATTTGGATCAGTCGATAAAAGCTTTTATTAAAGATAGTAACAGAGAAAAGTACATGGAAGAATTGGAGGAAGATGGTGGAAACAGAAAATTACCTTTCTAATCAATAGAAACGAAAAAATAAAATTAAAAAGAAGTCAAAAGCAAATGAAATTACTACTATAATCTTTTTGTTCATCGTTTCTACCCCAATCTCCCAACTACATTTTACGCATAGCAAACCTTCCGAAACTCTACCTCTTTCTCTATTAAAGACATCAGCCACGAATTCCAGCAATGAAATTTGGAAGACTGAAGAGAAATTAGAAGTGGGCAAAAATTGAGACAGCTCATACCTGAAATTAGAACAGCCCAGCCGAGAAGATGTAAAGAACTGGAAAAAAGAAGTAATCATTGAAAATCAGAAGAAAAATAAAGAGATTATGCAAAAGGAACATTTTAATAATGAAAGAGAGAAACAAAAGCAAGGAGATGAATAGATGAACAAGAACATAGTAGAAAAACAAAAATGAATTTTAGCCATGAAATTGAAAATTTTGAAAAGAACTGGGAGAAGACTAAAGCAAAAATTGAGAGAAAAGATTACCTGAACTTGAAAGACCATGAAGAAAAATCAAATGAAACAACCAAGGGTTTCTTATTCTCATAAGAGAAATTCTTCTAGAATTGTGTCTGTATTTGCTGAACCACATATTATTACTTTGGGGAACTAAAAATAAGAGATTTGCTCTTGATCAACCAATAGAAATAGAAATAGAAAAAATAAAATCAAATGGCAAGGTAAAATGGTAATTTTGCCCCCTTGGTCGATCAACTTCTCTTTTCTATATAACAGAAAAAAGGAGAGGCAAAAGCATATTATTAAGATAAGTAGCATAATCACAAAAAGCCAAGTGGCACTGTAAAGACAAAATAAACTATCTTTTTAACTAAAAAAACCTTTTTAAATTTTGAATTAGTTAGTTATTCTATTTGAATTAATAAATATAGATATCTTATAATTAACTATATTCAAAAAAAAAAAAAATAACTACCTATTCAATTTGGGGAGTAGTTTCAAGTTGAAGTTTTAAAGTTATTTTAAAATAAAAAAATGAAAATCTATCTTCTATCTATTTATATATAATAGGAGAGGCAAAGAAATATTATGATGACAAGTGGCGTAATATTAAAGTGACATGTGTAGAATTTTTGGATAATTCTCCAATTTTGTTGGAGTTTCAAACCCATTTAAGAAAAACGTAAAGGACAGTTTTTTTTTTTCATAATTCAAAATTTGAGACAGTTTTATTTTTTAGAATTCAAATTTCAAAAAAATTTACTTTTAAAAAAATAACTGATTTTACATGGCACTATTAAAGGACACGTTTTGTTCTCTTTAAAAAAGAAAAATAATTTTAAAGCACCCACTTAATGAGTAAAAATTAAAGCACACTTTAAAAGGGCCTTTCTGCCTTCAGTTATCCGTCTACTTTCCCTAAGAAAGCCAAAAAACTTCCCCTTCTTCCCATGCATCTTCTTAACTACACCTCTTTTATATCATCTTTGTCACACACAATTTCACGTACAATCAATAGTTCCAAAAACAATACCTTAGAATCAAATACAATACATAGCATCATTGAAAGACGGATCGGATAAGTAGAGCAGAGAAAGAGTTAGTAAAGGTTGTTCGTTATATTAATTGTAATGGAGTCCCTTTTGTTAAAGGACACAATTCATGACAGGAGGAAAAAATGAGGTATTGGAGGCATGATGATGCACATGGAAGACATGAAAGAATAATATATTTGGTAAATAATATTACGACTTACCTTTTTACTTTTTTTTCACGTTAAAGAACAGATTTATTGTGTATAGATAAATTTTGTGATATTCTAATCTACATATATATTAAAGCAAGAAAGTTACCATATATAATTGACATTATGGTTAAGCCAAGTGGCAAGCTAATAAATGTCAATAGCATATGGTAACTTTATTCTATATTTGACTATTTTAGTTAAATACAAATATTAAAAGGTAATTTTGAATTTATAGATAAAGTTCTAAAATTCGAATTTAAATTAAAAATAAAATTTATCTTTTTTATCATGTTATCATACTTAATTCGGTTAATGATCATATGCAATCATGTTAGGAACTTTTGTTATTTTTTATAATTATTTAAATACTACTTCGCCTCTAGCAAAAAAAAAAAAACTACTCCATATAACTATAAAACTCTTTCACATTTAAAATCCTATAAGTATAGTTATTTGAAACACTGCAGCTAGATTTGAACAAAACAAAATTCTTTTAAAATAAATGTAATATATAGGGTACACGTCTATGTTTATCTAAATAACAAAAAAGAGTTTACAAAACCAAATAAAAGTTTACTTACATATATAATAAAGTAAACATACATGCTGGAGAAAGAAACATCACAAAATTAATCAATATTAAAAAAAAGTTATTTCTTTTTTCTTCTTGAAGAATATTTGTTTGAATAGTCAATTTGCATAAATGGACATCAAACAAATAACAAAACTTTGGCTAAACAATTGCTATAATTAAGGGTATAAGTTGAAACCCTTCTTTTAGATATAGTCAAGCCAATATTGCAAGGGTATAATATTCTTTTCGTTGAAGAATATTAGTTTTGAATCATTAGATTATGTGAAAGATTTTTTTTTTCCAAACTCAACAAGAGAGAAATTGGTTTCTAATTGATAGTTTTGATAGCTACTTTTAAGCGTAACAAAGAGCATATATAAAGAAAAAATTGGTATGACGTGAACTATTTTTTTTTAAAAAAGTAAAAAAATTATTTCGAAAAACTCTTTACTTTTTTCAATCAAAGAAAATAAAAAGATAAGATATTTTTGAACATTAGTAGAGAGTTTTAAAATTATTATAATAGAAGTTATATCATGGATAAGCTCAAAAAACCAAAATCTTATGGAATATTTACATAATATCCGGCCATATTTATTGTTTACTTTTTATAGCTAATATAAATAGATGATATACCGACAACACACGATTATACACATATTATATATGGATTATATATAAATTACACATCATTCAATTTTTTAATTTAAGTGGTCGAGTGAGCACCTATTTAGGTTGATTAGATAAAGCCAAAAGAAAAATATGAAATAACTTCAACCAAAGACTAAAAATATAACTAAAGTTCATATGTAGACAATTTTTATTAAAACTCATCCTTTTATAGTGAAATAAATTAATTTTTTGTAACAAAAGAAATAATGACATAAAAAATAAGATAAAAGAAAATAAATATTGAAAAAAATGTTAGAAAGATCTAAAAACGAGAAATAAAAGATGGCAACAAATTTCTTCTTATGTTTCATCTTTGTTGAGTATAAAAAATTTAAAAGTTAATCTCATCGATTTCAAATATTTTTTTTCAACTCAAATACATAGATTATAAGATAAGATATCTTAGAATATTTTTTTAATTTACATTATGTGTCGTTTTAAAAAATCACTATTACTAACAAACTGATATGATATTCGAATTTGAATTGGAATGCAGTTTGAGTAATTTGCATTGAGGTTAAGCCAAGTATGGTGTCGAAAAATAAACCGCTTGACAATTTTAAGACAATATAAGCAATGTTTTATAATAATAATCAACTAATTTAATATTTAATGATTCAAAGAATTTTTTTTTTGTATATATAGGGTATTAAAAATTCAAATTCTGGGCTAGAGATATGGATAAACTTAAAGTGGAGTCATACTGAAATAAATCCGGCCAAAGAAGCATTTAAATTTTTAGATAGCTGATTAAAGTGAATTTCTAAATTAAAGATAATATATTCACTTGCATCATCATAAAGATAATCTTTATTATAATATATATAAAGTTTTAGAAATTGAAATTTCAAAATAGAAATATTTTTTGAAAGATAAAACCATACATAATAAGAGTTCAAGTCGTAGTATAAGAGTCACGTCGTAATCAAAGAATCGTTTATGTCATGTCAACCTTAGGGATTTGCCATAAATATGAGTTATTATTTCACTTTTGTGGCTATTTTTAGGTTCCAATGACACCTATGAGAATAGTGCAAAAATAAAATTATCACTAGGAGAATTAAAAAAAAATGTTAGTCTTTTTTCATGTAGTGTTTCTTAATTAATATCTGACGATTATCTATAATTATTTAGAANACAATTTGAAACTTCACTAATAAAAAGAAGAAAGTTAGCAGAAATTCAGCAAGCAGCAGGGCATGTTAATGTAGAGAAATTCAGCAAGCAGCAGGGCACGGAATTCACACTTTCTTTACTGTTGTTGGGTAATAACATCTGAAATCTTCCCCTTAAGACTTAGAGCCCAAACATCAGCTCTTGGTGCAGTGGAACGCAGTGTTAGTAGTGTTGTGATTGCAATGTCTTTCCTCTCTGTTTCTCGAATGATTACAGTAGGAGGAACATTGTACAACTGAAATCCTAAATGCTTCTGTTCATGTGATATTCCCTTATGCATCTGAATGCTTACAGATTGAACTATTGAAGGTATCATTTAATGGAACTAATTTAATATCTATGCTTAGTTACTTATATTTATGGCTTTGGGACATAAATGGAATTTTTACAGCTTATGCTCTTGGCATTTATATATAGATTCCAACAATCAAATTTGCTACAACTTGACTTCTTTTCAGGAAGGACATATTTGGATTGTTGCAACTGTAGTAAATCTTCTACTTGAAAAAGAATGGTCATATTTGGGGTGCAAGAGATGCTCGAAGAAGATTGACAAAATTGGAAGTAAATTTTACTGCAAGAAATGTGATCGCCTTGATAGTTCTGCTACTCATAGGTTTGATAAGCTTCACTATTTACTTTGAAATAGAACTAAAGTTGCAAGTTACAAAAATAAGGACCAATTTTACTATAAAATATTAAATAAAACTAAAGTTTCAATTTCTTATTCTAAACGTGTCTTTCAGGTACAAGCTTCGAGTGCAAGTAATGGATCACACTGAACCAATATTAATAATTGTGATGATCCAATATCGGCAATTGTTGAAAGTACATATCCAGATTACTTTAACCATTCCAGTGACATTGATTACCTCCAGCAAAGAGCAATTCTTGCTCCGACTCTTGATATGGTTGAGTCGATCAATGAATATATGGTTTCACTCAATCATAGTCCTAAGAAGACATATTTGAGTTCTGATACGGCTTGTATGTCTAATCATTCTTTTTCAGCTTTGGAGCACGTACATACACCCGAATTCCTAAACAGTATTAAATGTTCTGGAATTCCAAATCACTCTATTACTTTGAAGGTTGGTGTTCCTGTGATGTTGTTGAGAAATATAGACCGGTCGTCAGGATTGTGTAATGGCACGAGGTTGATCATCACAAGACTTGGAAATCGAGTTATTGAAGCCAAGGTTTTATCGGGTAATATGGCTGGACAAAAAGTATTTATCCCGAGAATGACGTTGACGCCATCAGATGCAAGAATACCTTTTAAGTTCCAGCGAAGATAATTTCCAATTGTTGTATCTTTTGCCATGACAATTAATAAAAGTCAAGGCCAGTCATTGTCTCATGTGGGATTATTTTTGAAGAAGCCAGTATTTACTCATGGACAACTGTATGTTGCTCTTTCATGCGTGACGAGTAAAAAAGGGTTGAAGATTTTAGTTTATGATGATGATGGCCAAATAACGAATGAAGCTAGAAATGTGGTGTATAAAGAAGTTTTCCGTAATTTGGTTTGAGATGAATCTAGACATGATGGAATTATGAAGTATTTACAATAAATCAAGCAGTTGAAAAAATGGTACAACTTTTGACTTATAGGTGTCATGGCACAAATTAAAGCTATATGGACAGACTTTGTGTGATTGAGCACAAATAGTACTGTTATGTGAAAACTACATTCTCAAGCTGTGCATCCAGTGCTTGAAAAGGGACCTGCCAATGTTAATAATCAAAATTTAGAAAAGTAGATGAAACTTGAATGAGGAAATTGAAGTCGTAAGTAGATGAAAAACAGAACAATACAGTGATATTGGTGATCAACCAAAATGAATACATCTCTATTTTGTTCAACTATTCTTAAGTTCTACCATTTCATTCCTATTCACTCATGGCTTCTCTTTGAATCTCCTTTTGAATTTTAAGCATCAGCAGTAGGTAATATCTTAACAAATGCCAGAAAGTTTTCTAAATATTAGATATGCATAAGCATCAGCAGTAGGTCATGGCACCAATTAGAGCTATATGGACAGACTTTGTGTGATCGAGCACAAATAGTACTGTTATGCACTCCCTTCCTCTTTTGTTTGTCCTTGATTTGCTCTTACACATTTAGAACAAAACTTGTCTTCAGGCTGTTGTCAGCAGTTTGGGAGTGACTTATCCCTGATACAACAACTTTTTCCTGGCTGGACACGTAGTACTGTACAAGCTAAAATACAAGAAAGAAGAGCAGCAACATCCATTTAGGCTTCAATGGTGGCCAAAGAGTTACTTTCTTCAGACCCGATGGATATTTCTCATTGTATCCTTCCTATGACTCCATGTCTTAAGTCAGTCTTCAGATTTGATATCTTAGGTTATGTATCTTGATTAGACTCTATATATTGTTATGAAGTTTTGTGCTTCCTCAACTGAATGTTTACTGCTGCAGTGCTCCACTCTCCAAGAAAAAGAAAAAACCTGCATAATGTATTTTCATTGATTTTGTGCATTGTTTTCTTGTATGATCTGTTTGCAAAATGTTTGGCTAAATAAAATGAAGCTTAAATGTGAGTGGTTCATGTGATAATTGGTGTTTTCAGCACTATACTTTTCAGATATTGAAAGTTGACTTCATTTCCTAGCATCAGCAAAATAACAATTGTGATTCATATTATCTATCGCATATTGCTGTTAGCCATACACTTAAGCATGGTGAGATATTTGCCCTCTTGGCTGCTCTGTAGCTTTTACTAACCTTCTGGTCATAATCCGGGGTCTTTTATTTTTTGATGTAAGAAGTTAATGTTGTTCTCTATGTACAATTCCTTAACCGTAGCAATAGCCATAATGTTTCAGCTGGAACACATCTCATAGAGGTGTAACGAATTGTTCCAAAGGTAAATTTTCTTCAACTTTCTCTACTGCACTTATATTTATTTATTTTTCACTGCATCACCAGATGTTGGTGTGCTTATCGCTGCTGGCACTGTAGCCTTCTCAATATCAATGACGACATTATCTGATTTTCCATCCTTTTTCATCAGAAGAGGAGCAGTTTCACTGGTGACTTCATTGTCTTCAGACTTCTGTTCCTCAACTACTGAGGAAGGCTTTTTGCTTTTCTCTTTAGCCTTCACCACTGCAGCCATATGACTGCTACCTTTCTGAAACTCATTTAGTATGTCATATAGCGGCATATCAGCAGGAACACATGTAAGATGTATGAAAAATAATGATGTTAGGTTATTAGTTCATACATGCCAGCAACGATAAGCACACCAACATCTGGTGGATATAAATAAAAATTAGGGGATATTTTAGGATTTTTGATTCTTAATTTCATCTTGGTTACCCACATAAGTGATGTTGATTGCAAGACTGTATTTTTCTCCTTTCTCATGCGAATTTACTGTTTCAGTTTGTTGTAAAACTTTATCTTTCTGCTTATGATTTGCAGTTTTAGTTTTCTGCAGGTAATGAGGTGGACTTGATGTTCAGGAAATAATAGAGACTTTTTTTCTATATTTCTTTAGGAAGAAGTTGCTCTGAAGGCCTCAAATTGGACATTCAACCTTTTTGTTGTTTCTTTTAGTTTGGTAGAACTGTGGTTCATACGACATAAGCATCGCCATGTTTTCTTTGCCGATTTTGTAGAAGTTGCTGCACAATTGAGAAATTGTCTTCTTTTTCATCTAAAGATGGTAATGAATGGCTCAAGAAGATGGTAATGAATGGCTCAAGAGTCACAGTTGACACTCCAAGCATGGAGCAAATCATAGGTCCTACGATGTGTCGTAAATTCTTCACACCTCTGCTCAATAATGTGTAAGCAAGTAAGATATCCGATGATTGATCATCTTTGGTTCAATGGATGAAAGAAAAAACACATGTTCTCAGAGATTATAAATGTCTGCATGCGTCATATGGTTATAAATTCTAAAGTTGGATTATCTCCACAAAAGTTTATTAAGAACTTAAAATGACGATGCACATTGTGATTGACATATTAAGAGAATCTCACAAGGTCTCCTTCTGCTAAAATATTGTAACATAAAGATGCTCAAAGATGTGGCTTTGATTAATTTGTTCGCTAGAATAATGCATTTTAAAGCAAAGACGAAAGGTGAAAGATTTATGCCCAAAAAGTAGACTAGAGAAAAATCTGTTGAAAGATTTATGCCCAAAAAGTAGACTAGAGAAAAATCTACATAGTTCTGTAAACTAAGAAATCACCCATGTACCAGTCATGAGTTGTGCCGATCAAACCACGGTCATATACAATCTTAAGAGTGTTAGGTCCATCTTTGGATACAATTGAAATAGTTCAACAGTGGTGTAATAATACAGGAAAGATTTGGGTTTTCAGTTAGCTGAATAAATAATGAGAATGAGGCATACAAATTAGAACTAACATTACTGTTTACTTTATGTTCATTTTGCATTCTTGCATTTGTAGTGCATATTTTCACAGGCTACAGTGAACCTATGAATATCTTTATCACTTTTAATTCTTGGAATATTTCACAATTTGTCTCTCATTTCAAGAAAGTTACTACTGTCATACTACTTTCAATACAATTCAAATGACCAAATAATTAAGAGCAATATTATCATGCTAATATATTTTTTTTTATAATCCGCGCATCGCGCGGGTACGTATGCTAGTTAGTATATAATAAAAGGAGAGGCAAAAGCATATTGTTAAGACAAGTGGCATAACCACAAAAAGCCAAGTGGCATTGTTAATACAAAATAAACTACCTTTTTAACTAAACAAATCTTTTCAAATTTTGAATTAATTAGTTATTCTATTTGAATATATAGAAATCTTATAATTAGCTATAATAAAAAAAAAAAACTACCTATTCATATTGGGGAGTAGTTTCAAGTTGGAGTTTTAAAGTTATTTTAAAATAAAAAACGAAAATCTATATATAATAAAAGCAAAGGCAAAAGCATATTATTAAGACAAGTGACATAACCAAAAAAAGCCAAGTGGCATTGTTAAGACAAAATAAATTACCTTTTTAACTAGAAAAACCTTTTTAAATTTTGAATTAATTAGTTATTCTATTTGAATTAATAAATATAGATATCTTATAATTAGCAACAATAAAAAAAAACGAAAATATTAATTTAAAAAGAAACTACCTATTCAAGTTTGGAAATAGTTTCAATTTTGAGTTTTAAAATTATTTTAAAAATAAAAAACGAAAATAAAAAAATAAAAAAATTGCCAATTCAAACCTATTTAAATTTTGAATTAATTAGTTATCCTATTTGAATTAATATATATAGGTATCTTATAATTAGCAACAATAAAAAAACGAAAATTTTAATTTTAAAAAAAACTACCTATTCAAGTTGGGGAATAGTTTCAATTTGGAGTTTTAAAATTATTTTAAAATAAAAATATAAAATAAAAAAATAAAAAATTGCCAATTCAAATTGGGGTATGGTTTCAATTTGGATTTTTGAAATTATTTTAAAATAAAAAATGGAAATAAAAAAATAAAAAATGCCAATTTAAATTGAGGAGTAGTTCCTTTATAATATAGTCGTCTCTCTCTCTCTATATATGTATATCTAAAATAACTACCCATTCAAATTGGGGAGTAGTTTATAGTTGGTGTTTTAAAGTTATTTTAAAATTAAAAAACAAAAAAAAATTAAATTAGCTACAATAAAAAATGAAAAAAATTAATTAAAAAAAAACTACCTATTCAAGTTGGGGAATAGTTTCAATTTAGATTTTTAAAATTATTTTAAAATAAAAAACTAACATAAAGAAATAAAAAATTGCCAATTCAAATTGGGGTATAGTTTCAATTTGGAGTTTTAAAATTATNTGAAAACTAATCAAATAAGTATAAGAGTAGAAAGGAATGTATGAAAAGAGGGGGATGGAGATAATGTTATGATATTTATATTTTAATTAATTAAAAAAATAAAAGATAAATAAATATCACTTAAGAAAAGTATCAATAGTACTAAGTACTTGTTAATTCAATAATAAAAATAAAAAGGAACAAACGATTTATTTGATTACTATATGATGTATATCCTTTAATTTTTTATAGATTTTATTATATTTCTGCACACTATATTAAATAATAAAATACAACTAATATTTATTAAATTAATATGATATATTAGATAATAATTTTGTAAAATTAATATTCTGTCAAATTTTCGTGTATTGGGTTTTGTTACTAGTTTGAGTAAAAATGCTTTTATCCTGAAGGGACGCTATTTGTGTAACTCGGCCGTTTCAGTACTTAACGCTCTTTTGAACCGTTATCGGCCCGTCTAAGTTTATTTGCCCAACGGCTAGTTTTCTTGCTCTCATCAACGGCTATTATATTTAGCACTTTTATCATCTCCCTTCCATTTTCTCTAACATCACTCACTCTGTCCTTTCTTTTCCGTCAAAATTCCTCGTTGACACTTGGGCTCAGAAGGGCAGTTTTTCCAATTTCCATCTGAAATTTCAGTTCCTTCTTCGGCCAACTTCACCGCTGAAACCACCTCTATACGCTGCATTCAGAATTGTAAGTTCCTTTTTTTTTTTTTTTTTTTTTTTACTTTTTCTGCAAAACTAGTTTCAATATTATCCTAAATCCCTTTTTGTGTGATTTTATAATGGTTCGAATAGGAATTGTTTTATTGAGTTCGATTTGTTCATAATTGTTTGATTTTGTGCATTTTTCTCTGCTATTGATTTGATTGTTGCTCCACAGTTTGGATGACGTGCTAATTTACAATTTTCTTAATATTCTGTCATACGAGAAAACAGTAGAACTGTATTGCTTTTACTTTTAGTAAGTATGAGTTTTCAGCAGTAGAGACGAATTCAAAGCTCCTTTAATTGCCTAAATAAAGGGTTTCGTTTTCTGATTATCTCAAATCGATCGATTTATAGTGCCCCATAAATTAATCTGCCTAATTGTGCCCCCAAAGGCTAGTTTATGAAGCTCGACAGTTAATATCTGGAGGTATTTATTGAGTTTGACATCTCCCAATATTTTTTGTGTCAAAAGGTGGATTATCTGGTTTCATTTTTCTATTTTGGTCATCCCGCACTTCATGTAATTTTTCTGTGGTTCATTTGAGTGTTTTGGTCATTAACATCCTAATCTCTCATTAAGATGTATTTGGTATTTTCACTTTAACTTGATTTTACTGAGCAGCAGCACCTATATGCATGGTCACTTGATTTTTCTGATTACTGATTACTGATTACAATTTTATCCAATAGGATCAAATTGCCTCGGTTAAACAGCCGTAATGTCCTCTCTTCAGAGAAGGCAGCAACCTGTAGATGTTTCAAAGGAAAATGGAGGCGCCAGAGTACAACAACAACAAGATGTTATGCAGTCAAGAGGTGTTAAGATGTCCTCGAGGCTCGACACGCCTACGGTGACAGGTGCTGCTAGGATTGTCCCGTCTAGATATAGGCAAACTCCACAGTCCTTACTCCGTTCTAGTTCAACGAGTAATCCTGGATATGCATCAGTCACTGCTGCCGCTAAACTGTTACAGGAGGCTATTTCTACTCCTGTAAATCCTTGTTCAGTGTCGAGTGGTAATGGACCAATTGTCCATAAAAAGCTCTCCAAAGTTTCTTCGGGCAATGATGCAGATGGTTGTGCTTCTGCTGCTGCTGCTACTGAGAGTAATTCATGCCCGAATTCTCCGGTCTGCGCTCAGAGAAAGCAGCAGCAAATTAAATTTCCCAGGGAACATGGCAGCACTAGAGTACATCAGCAGCAGCTTGCAGATGTTTTGCAATCAAAAAGTAGCAAGACCTCCTCAAGACTTGACACACCTACAGTGACGGGTGCTGCTAGGATTATCCCGTCTAGATATAAGACTCCTCAGTCTTTACACCGTCACTGTCCAACCAATAATCCTGGAGGAACATTAGTCAGTGCCGCTGATAAACTATTGCGGGAGGCTACTGCTAGACCTGTGAATCCGTGTACGGTGTCTCAGGATGATGGAGCATTAGTCTCCAGAAAGCTTTCAAAAGTTTCGACTAGTCATGATGTCGATTCTGGTGCTATTGCTACTACTAAGGGAAGTTCATGCCCGAGTTCTCCAGTTTGCAACCAGATTACTAAGGGAAGTTCATGCCCGAGTTCTCCAGTTTGCAACCAGATTACTAAGGGAAGTTCAGGTCCGAGTTCTCCAGTTTGCACCCAGAGCAATAAGACGCGGACATTATCAGCGGTGAGGTCTTCTATGCCCGAGGTTGATAGATGTCTTACTGAGAGAAATAGAGACAATAATAGCAGAACATTTGATGATTGCAGTTCTTATAAACCTGCATCTTCTACTTGCGCTCGTTCACTGCATTTGCCAACAGCCAACAATGAAAATTCCTCCTCTTGGCTATCTCTCAAATCAACTGACATGTTTGCTTCCATCCCTTCTAGATCATCTTTCAAAATGGGGAGCCTTTGCTTGCCTCCACATCCAACTTCCAATAAATTGGGGCCAGATGCAAGGAAAGTGAGGAAGGGTTTCAGTGATCAGGAAGATGTGCATTCCTTGAAGTTGCTCTATAATCGTTACCTTCAATGGCGATTTGTGAATGCCAAAGCAGAGGCCTCCATGCATTCCCAAAAACAGGATAGTGAGAGAAGACTTTATTCCTTTGCACACCAGTTATCTGGTTTACGTGAAGCTGTTCACCAGAAATGCGCTGAACTTGAGTATTTGCAAAGGATCAAAACTTTATCCACTATTCTTGAAGCACA
Source organism: Nicotiana attenuata (assembly GCF_001879085.1). Lineage (NCBI taxonomy): Eukaryota > Viridiplantae > Streptophyta > Magnoliopsida > Solanales > Solanaceae > Nicotiana > Nicotiana attenuata. The sequence goes on from NW_017674416.1 coordinate 60,690, forward strand.
ATCACCATGTCTTGAGGAATGGGCTAACCTGGAAGAGGATTACTCAACTTCTCTGTCAGGTACAACTAGTGCCTTGCGCAATTGTTCTCTAAGACTTCCTGTCAGCACAGAAGTTCAGGTTAATACAAGAGAGTTAGGAGAGGCTCTTAATTCATCTACAAAGGTGATGGAAATGATCAGTTTGCAGATTCAGAACTTTATGCAAAAGGCAGAAGAAACAGAAAGTTTAATATCTGAACTAGCTAGAGTGAGTGGTGTAGAGAGAGCTCTTGTTGAGGAATGTGGGGATTTATTGTTGAAGACATATATCTCACAGGTGACAGAATGGAGTTTAAGGGGACAGATGATTCAAATGCGGAGAGACAACCTTTATCAAGTTCAGAAAGAATGAAGATTCTCAAGGGCGGCTCCACCCCCAGGCCAATAAAGCTCTTGCTTTTGGCCCCAAAAATTCAAAGGCCTTTATTGGATATAAAATTTGATTCAAATAATTACTACTGTTCTTATTAATGATAAGAAAATCTTCTGAAGCATTTGTTGTTGTCAGCTTGTTACCGATCATTAATCACATAATCCTTAAGTTATATTGTTTTTTAGGGATTTCATTTTGGTAATTATGGATGAAAGTGTAGATTCTTGAGATAATTTATTAAGGCATTCTACCAAATATTGTCGGAAAAAGTTACCAGTGATAGACAACATTCAGAAACCAAAATTCATCTATTAACATACTACCAAATATAGTCGGAAAAAGTTACCAATGATAGACAACATTCAACAAACTAAATTTATTGAAAACACATGTATGGGGCAATATACAAAATTTGAGGAAGATTGGAAGTTATTTGGACTGGTTTGGAGTCAAAATTTATTACTAATGATATACAACATCCAAAAAAACTAGGCAAAAAGATTTTTCTCAATAGTGGTTGGAATATGTTGAAAACATATAGAGGAGGGCAATATATGTGTTTTGAGGAAGATTAGATGCAATTTGGACTGTTTGGAGTCAAAATTCGTAATTGAATTCGAGTTTAAATTTTTTTCTGCAATACATGTATATACGCAGGTATATATGGATATACACGATATACACAGTTGATAATACATGATATACACAAATAATACATGGAGAAATACATCTCATCTTCTTTCATGTTCATCTTCTATTTCGTATTTGGCTTAATTTCAATTCAAACCAGCTCAAATCTTCATTGAATTGTTCAAAATTGAGATTCAAACTCCTTGATATGTATCCAGTTTATTCCAACAACACCCACTAGAAACAAATTCCAACTCCAGAAACCAAAATTTTCAAATTCAAGCTTAAGTGAGTCAACATCTTTCGATAGAGTTTTAAGACTAGTGTTGATTAGTTTTTTCAATATCGATTATATGCGATAATTTCTTAATTGTTCGGGGAAAAAAAATTAAAAAAGAAAGGTACGAAGGGACTTAATGTTTTATTTCGAATTATTTCTTTAACACCTCTATGCTAATTCGTTACTGGGATATCGGAAAGGTTATTTAGAGATTGTTTAATCCAAACTGTGGTAAACCGAATAAGCAAGCCATCTGTTCATTTTATATTAGATGAAATTCATTTGTTTCCTCTATGTACGAGGTTTGTAATGCCATGATAGATATTTATTTGATCAAATCTTCTATTTCTATTGATTGGTCGTTCCATTTGTTGTGCACAAAGTATGTGCTTCAGAAATTAATTCCCAACAAAAAGACTGGTGATTTGAGATGATAAATTCTCTTATGCTCGTTTGGTACACGGGATAAGAATAATAATCCCGGGTTAAAATTTGAGATTAAATTTATTTCGTATTTAGTTTGTTTGGAGCATTAGTGAATCTCGGGATAACTTTTACACTAAAATAGTAGGATTAATTATCCCATATAGAAAGTGGAATAACTAATCCCATGAGGTATCCCACCATTGTACCAAACGACCCCTAAAGAACATTCTTGATGGGATAATACAGGAAAAGACAAGTTATTGTGCTCTTGTCATTTGGTACGAGCTTATCTCGTTTGGGATAAGGATAATTAATCCCGGAATTAAATTTAAGATGAGCTTATCACATGTTTAGTTGGGATAAAATTATGGTATAACTAATCTCGGAATAATTACTTATGTGATTATTTGTTTCCCAACCAAACGGCCCATTAATGGTTCCTTATCAATATTCAATAATAAGTGATGTTGTTCTTCTTCTGAACAAATTGGTTGCGTGAGGGAGATAGACTAAAGAGAATGAGAAGCATATAAATAGATAATTGGGTTAATATTTGCAGCATTTTTTATGAGAATTGGCTAGTATTTGGTAGTAGTTTTTACGAATTGGCTAATACTAATAGTATTTTTGCTCTAAAATGCAAAATTAGATAGTCACTTCATGCTTCTTTCCTCTCATTCACTAAAATTTAATTGAATTATCTTTCTACAACTTTCACTTTGTAAAGTTTTTCCCTTTACGGGCTCAATAGACTCGTTTCAAGATAATTAGAATCACAACACACTCCATACTGGTATTAAAAATGTTAGGAGAAACCATAGTAATAATAAATAAACGATCAACTAAAGATTACTAATAAAAAATATTATTATTTTATGCATTTATTATACGACCTTATTAATTAAATAAAATTATTTAATCCTGACAATAACAAAAATATCATTATTTTCTGTATTTATTATTTAACCTTATTAATTAAATAATTATATTATGTATTTATTATTTGAGCTTATTAATTAAATTAAATTATTTTCTTAATGGTAATAGGAATACAGTAAATATCTTCTTAAAGTTTTAATTCAATTTCTTAAGTATTTAATATAATAACTTAGTTAATGCTAAACTAGGGTAATGCTCCAATAATAAACAAAATAAATAGCTTGCTTTATAAAAAGTCGCAGGGGTTCAGTTTTTGGCTTGGCAAAATCTAATAAAATCTCTCCACATCCTTTCCAAGATTCCAACTCCTCGTTTTCTCTTTCCCTTATATAGTAAGTATATATAAAGCATCTTCGGTCGATGAAACCCCTCTCTTTCTTCCCAATCCGATTTTAACAGATCGGAGATTTTCAAGTGTATGTTAAGATCTTACGAGACGCTAGGACGGCTGACGGCGACGGAGACGGCGACGGCGCATTGGAGGAGAGCAGAGTTCAGGGAGAACTGAGAGATGACGCGATTCCAAGTGGGTGGGAAAGTGGTGGAGAGTGTGGATTTGCTGAAAAAGAGACACTGGTCCTGGCGTTTCGATGTTTGGCCCTTCTTTATTCTCTACGGCGTTTGGCTCCTAACTATAGTACCTAGTTTAGACATTGCCGATGCCTTCATAGTTCTTGGTGCCCTTGTTGCCTTTCATGTTCTCGTCTTCCTCTTCACTGTTTGGTCCGTTGATTTCAAGCGCTTTGTTCACTATTCCAAGGTATTGTTAGTATTTGTTTACTTGTTGCTACTTGAATTCGTGGCACACTCCTCACTGGGACTGTGAGAGTGTTAATTGTACTGATTTAAAGTGAAGTTAAGTATTTTAAAGCAAAATCAAAACAAATTAATGGGAAAAGTCTAATTTTGATCATGTTGTTGAAGTTGGAAGTGAGAAATTGGGAACAATTTTGACTATCTCCGTTTTGTTATTATTTTGTTTTGTTATATTGCCAGATTTGCCACTACCTTTTTCTACTATATGGGCCTTGCGAATTAGTGCAACACTTTGGCGGGCTGAACTAGAAATAGGAGGGAATCAACTTCAGCTAGAACATTTTAAAATGTTCTAATTGATCTTTTGTATACCTATTAAGGATGAACCTTGACCTGAATGCAAAATGACATTACAAGTTAAGCCTGCATAGGAGACTGAAGTATGGAACAGTTTAAGCCTGCATATGTAATTACATCTATGTGTGTGACCTAGAAGTGGGATCCACACATTACTTTGGTTTCCAACTGACGGTACCATCTCTATGCATCACTTAAAGTGGAACTGCTTTTCTCCTCCAGCCACTTTTGTATTGAAAAAAGAGCTGAAGCTGAATTAGGGACATGCACAATTCAATAGTGCCTTTTGTTCTTATGTTTTCGGTCAGATATCTCATTGATGGTAAGAATTATGTCAAAGTAAGAGTCTGTAGGCACTCATGTGTTTGCTTAACTTTTTCTTCACTTGATTACCAACTTTTGTCAATTTTATCCTTGTGGGAGGGGGATCGGTTGCTTGTGTCTTAAGTAAAATATCTCCCCATTTATGAAATTCAGAATATGAATTTGTTGCTTATGGTTATACTTATTCATGCTGTCCTACTTGTTAAGAATTCTGAAATTATATTTGGGATGGCCTATGCAGTCCCTTCTCTATGAACAGATTTTTCTTTTTAATAGAGAGTGCATTTGTTTGTTGCTTCGACACCAAATTTAGGACCTATTTCGTCAATTGGAATCTTGACCAGCTAGTTTTATGGTTTACATTATCTGTAATGTTAGTGATTTGTAATTGTGCTACCCAAGGGGGCTAGACTTCTTGGCTTCCCCAGTTCTCTTTGTTAAGTCTTTGGGTACACTAAGAGCGACGTGGATTTTGAATTTGTACTCTTGGGTGATACTGGCTGAGCTGCAAGGCTTGTGGAACAGTAGTGTGCTATTTGATTATTGTATATCGTGATTTCCCAGAGATGAGGTTCGTATTGCAGAGAGTTCCGTGAAAATATGAACCTTATTTTATCCTTTTTTTCTGGACAGGTGGATGACATACATCGAGCAGATTCTTGTAAAGTCACTCCAGCTAAGTTCTCTGGAAGTAAAGAAGTTGTGCCTCTTCACTTTCGAAAGGTGCGTATGCCTTATCCTTTTTTTTCTTGTTTTTTTGGAGAGGGTTTGTTAGATGTATTCTTTATGTTTTTTCTTCTTATTTTGGTAGCTATACTTAACTAATTGGACTATGACTTGCCAAGTATTGAAAAAAAAGGTAGAAAGAAGGCTCAAACTCTATCAGATTGTGTTTTTTTTTGATAAAGAAGTGAACCCTATGTAACATGTTAGCTTTTATTGTCTCCTTTACCTTTTGCTTTCTTTACGGTTGTGATGATGGCGTACTCCATTTCCGACATATGAAAGGAGATACTTTCTTTGTTGCAAGATCCTAATTAGCCTGCTCTTGTAGGGTGGTGATCCATTGAAAAATCTAGTGTTCTCAAGCTCTGTACTGCTTCAAAGTTTTGAAGCTTCAAACTGTTTTTCCTGTTCTCAGTCAATGAGGAAAAGGAAAAAAAGAAAGACTCTTTATATTATCTCCTCATGTGTCAAAATGTTTCTCTGTGTATGCAGTTGGCTGGTTCTTCGTCCTCTGAGGATCTGGAGGAGATTTATTTTGATTTTAGGAAGCAACGGTACATCTATTCAAAGGAGAAAGGAACTTTCAGCAAACTTTCGTATCCTTCAAAAGAGACGTTTGGATACTACCTTAAGAATACTGGCCATGGAACTGAAGCTAAAATTGTTGCTGCAACTGAGAAGTGGGGCCGGAACGTGTGAGTTTTCCCTCTTTTCTATGCCATTCCCCTTGGCAGACCATATCCTATCCTTTCTCGAGCATTCTTCACATATATCATTTATAGTATTTACAACAACATTATGTGGTTCTCCTGCAGTGCCCCTCTGGCTCCCCCCACCCTTGGCGCGCGTGCGAAAGAGAAAAAATATAAGGCAGGAAAAGAAAGAGGAAATACAATGAAATAAAACATTAAAGAAACAGAGAACCCAGTTCCTCTAAAGCTTACAGAAAAACCATTATCCTCTCTGATTTGAGTCTCTTTAACTGCTATTCATGGGGTATGTGGATGGTCCTGCTCCAGGTCTTGCTTTAACCTGTGATGCCATCTGCATAGGTCCAAAACGGGTGCTGGTCATATTTTATGATGTCTGAACAATAAGTTTGACTTAGAATGGAAATCTGCTTTTATATTCTAATCTTATATTTGTTTGTTGAAATGTAAATATAAGAGTTTTTTCTTAATTTATAGAAAAGAAATGCCTGAGGCTGTAAATTTTATTTGGAGTCATACACTAAGGCAGTAGACTCACAAACTCTTCAATACTACAGATTGTAATAACTTTTTGGACAGAACTAAAAAATTGTTTTAACTCTAATTGATCGCTTATCTTGTTTCCCTTCTTTTATTAGGTAAATGTAATCAAATTAATATTGTTATTTGTTTAATTACCATTGCCAGCTTGTTGATTTCTAATGCAAGTTCGATGAACTAATTGTGCTTTGCTTTCCTGACCTTGTAGGTTCGAATATCCTCAGCCAACATTTCAGAAATTAATGAAAGAGCAGGTCATGGAGCCTTTCTTTGTATTCCAGGTTTGTTCTGATTGAAATCATTTATCAATTGATTGTTTTCCTACTGCAGTCACTGCCCTATGGTGTATTCTGCTTTCAATATGTTCTAATAGTGCTCATTACATGCCAGGTCTTTTGTGTGGGTTTATGGTGCTTAGATGAATACTGGTATTACAGTTTGTTCACACTCTTTATGCTGTTTATGTTTGAATCAACAATGGCTAAGAGCCGGTTGAAGACCCTATCTGAATTAAGACGCGTAAGAGTTGACACCCAGACCTTGATGGTGTATCGCTGTGGAAAGTATGTCAAGACAAGGATTGCTCCCTATAGTATATTGTTTTTCACATTTATTGCAATTCTTAAATCAATAGGTATGCATGTTCTTCGTCTGAGTGTTAAGAGATGTTCATGGTAGGTGGGTGAAACTCTCTGGCACTGAACTGTTACCTGGAGATGTTGTGTCTATCGGGCGTTCTGTTGGTCAAAATGGAGAAGACAAGTCTGTACCTGCTGACATGCTTCTGCTAGCTGGAACTGCTATTGTGAATGAAGCCATTCTGACAGGCGAATCTACTCCACAGTGGAAGGTATTCTTCCTGTTCTGTTCTCTGTTTGCTGTTTTTTATCTACAAGTAAATAAAGCTGTGCTGTATCTATTTCTTTTTCTTAGACAAGATGCTGTTACTGTTATTGGTGACAAACTGCTCTTGCAGACGACATTCATCAATTTTCTCATATTTACTTTTCAAAGGTATCAAAAGGGCATCTATAGTAAAATTTTGTATATCTCGTGTCACTGTTAAGGGACATTGACATTTCAATCAGATTTGGGTGTGATAATCGTTCTTTGGATAAATTGATTGGGAGGGACAATGCCAACTTTATACCCGTTTTCCCAATATATTGAGAAAATGACTTGTAGATTTCGGCTGAACTTGCTTTGCCTCCACGTTTGCACATTTTCAGCTTCCATTGTCTAATTGATGTAGCGATCCTTCTCTCGGACTTCAATGCTTTTCTTGTCAGCTAGAAATCGACGCTAGGACCACCCCTAGTGCTTAGTTTAAGTGGCAAAGGTTGAGGGACTTGTGACATAGGTCACATGTTTGAGCCCTATGCAATGCAAACTAAGCCTGGGTATTCAACCGAAGAAGAGTAGAGGCCGAGGCCCATTATCCCCGAGTTCGGAGGCTGCGGTTGGTCCTAAGGTTGGCCTCAGACGCCTTTTTCGGTCAAAAAAGGAGGAGGAGGAATTGATGCTAGGACCAGCTATTGCTGCACAAGGCCCTTTTCAATGATGAACTTTCAGTTATTGAATTTAAGGGGGTGGGGATGGCGGAATGATTGGTGTCTAAGTTCGTCAAGCAACATGTGGCACTCATGCTTCTAAGCCTTTCTTATATGCTGGGTGTATAACTTTTAGTTGTAATCGTTCCCTCTTTATTCGTACAGGTTTCAATCATGGCTAGAGGAACAGGGGAGACATTGTCTGCTAGGCGAGATAAAGCCCATGTACTTTTCGGTGGAACCAAAATTTTGCAGCATACGGCCGATAAGGTTGTCAATGGTCGATAACTCTTTTTTCGTAATGTTTAGTTGCTTCTAGAATTAATCCATTTATTATATCCTTTTCCTTTTTTGTCTTCCTTTGGTTGTCATCATGAGTAGACCTATTCAATGAAGACCCCTGATGGTGGATGCTTGGCTGTTGTTCTACGAACTGGATTTGAAACAAGTCAAGGCAAACTTATGCGGACTATTTTATTTTCAACGGAGAGGGTAAATGCTGTTCTACAATCTGCTTCCCTGGATTAGCAATATTTTTTGGTGTTTTCTACAAGATGATGCTGGCACTGGATTTTCAAAGTACCATGATATCTATATTACTTTTTGTAGGTTACTGCTAACAGCTGGGAAAGTGGTCTTTTTATTCTTTTCTTAGTCGTATTTGCATTAATAGCAGCCGGCTATGTTCTTAAAAAGGTACTGTCTTGGTTCTGTGTTTCCTCATTTTTCTGTCTCTTTGAAATCACTGTGGAAAGTAACTCAATGGTCTTTAATAACTGACCATGCTTCTAGAGTGGAATGAAATTGTGTTGTGGAATGCTAATTTATTTTCCTTCTTCTTTTTGGCTGTGCTCTCGTACAGGGGCTCGAGGACCCAACAAGAAGTAAATACAAACTGTTTCTGAGTTGTTCATTGATAATTACTTCTGTTATCCCTCCCGAGCTGCCAATGGAGTTATCAATAGCTGTTAATACATCTTTAATTGCTCTAGCACGACGAGGGATATTCTGTACAGAACCTTTTCGGATTCCATTTGCTGGGAAGGTGAGTTTTGCCGTCTAACAGTATTCATAGTTGATAGTTTTTCTCTGTTTGTAATCCTTAACCTTTTGGGCAGGGAATAATTCGAGGGTCTTGCCGGGTTGCATGCTTTCTCTCCTCTATTTTCTTCATGTTTTGGGTAGGAGTTGGTGGTTCTGTGTTTCATCAACATAATGCAAATCCAGAGAAACACCTGCTATTAGATTGTACTCACTTGACTTGCTTAGGGTACTGCAAGACCAACCTTTACAATAGAAAAATTAACGGCGGATTTTTTGCCTTGTCATAAAAAAGTTAAAGAAATAAATAAAAGTTAAGGATGGAGTTCTAAGGTCCCTATTGGGTTGGATAATATCATGACCTGTATTATTAAAAGACATCACTTCATTGGTAAAGCCATGCGCTTCAACTAATGACGCACAAAGGGATTCCAATGAGAAATGGTTTGATTCCTTGAATCTCAACTTTGAGTGGTTGGATTAGTATCGACATTATTGCATACGGGATGTTGAAATAATTATTCTAATTGAAGTTGATTATTAAAATACTAAATTCATATATATATATATACGTGTGTGTGCGCGCGCGCGCGCGCTTGCATGCAAATTGGTACTTTTAGTTTTCCGCCTCATTGAGAAGAAGCGTGCTGTTCGCTTCTCGCTTTTTCCTTCAAGGATCTTGTTCTTTCTTTCCCACCGCTTTTCGCTTATAAAAACACCGATCATGGCAACATTCCGGCGTGTAAAGAAAATAGACCTTAGGCCTAATTCCAAAATCTTGCTCATGAGGTGAGGATTACCTAAGACCATAAAAAATAAGAGCCAACCTATCCCCTCAGCTAATGTGAGACATTCTAACACATCTGGAGCATGGATACCATGAACAGTGGTGACTCTGGTGCTGTTTTTGGTTTAACCAATGTTGGGCATGCTATATTGTCCAAGCTCCAGATTTTCAACTCTAGGCATGGAGGGGAGTGTAAGAATGTCCCACGATTAGTTGAAGGAAAATGGACTATTGTCTTCTTATATGGTCTTGGGCAGTTCTCACCTATGAACTGTCTTCTCTCTACATACTATATTGCTTTTGGCTTCTCTCTATCAACTTACATGGTCGAGCCGCTCTGGGCTTCTCTCATCTCTCTCAATTCGTCCCATCGAGCCACTAATTTTTCTTCAGGTCCTCTTCTTAGCTTGTTGAGTCGTGTCTCTCTCTCACACACACATGACACAACTCCAGGCCCAATCCTCAGCCTATTGAGCTGCACTCTTGCTTCAGGCACAATCTTCAGTCTGCTGAGGCTAATCTCTCTCTCTCTCTTTCTCTCTCTCTATACATCAGGTGAACTCTTCAATCTTCTAGAAAAAGACATAAAATATGCAAAAGGTCTACAATCCAACATAAACTCTAGAACTTGGTTGCACTTGCGAGAGGTTGTTAGAGAATATCTTGTCCCTCATTGGTTGGGCAAGGATTTCATGAGATTTATAATGTACTAGGCTGCTCCACCCCTCAGTTTCTTTCTCATTGTGCTTTCCTTGTCTTATATGAGATTCCGGCATTGGCCACAAGTTTGTGTTTTAAGCATTTTGAAATCCACTAGTAGCATTTTGATTGTTCAGTGTATGTTCTTTTCAATACTTTGTTTGGATTAAAGACTCTAATTTTCTTCTGTGTTTTGGTTTTTACTCTTTTGTTTTCTCTCTTTGCAGGTTGATATTTGTTGTTTCGATAAGACTGGAACCTTAACATCCGATGACATGGTATGGCAGTCATATATTCTTCTATGCTACCTTAGTTGCTGAGCCCTTTATATTTGATTTCTTTGATCTTCCAATTTTCAGGAGTTCTCAGGGGTTGGTGGACTGACTGACAGTGAGGACTTAGAAAAAGAAATGACTAAAGTTCCAACTCGTACGCAGGAAATTCTTGCTTCTTGTCATTCTTTGGTTTTTGTGGACAATAAGCTGGTAATTAATTTTGCTTCATAGTTTTGTCCCTGAACCTATACTATATTATTTGGTCTACCAACGTAAGAACGACGTCGATTTTGTTTCTTCACTACTTCTTCCTTTTGGTTGGTGAAGAGTGGTAGGCCCACTGGTGTCTAACCTACATGTGTCACATATGTTTGCTTATGTTGTATGTCATTTGCTTTGATATAATAGTCACTGAGATAACACTTTTTGTTTTGACCTCTTTCATGTATTTTAAATTAGCCATTTGATGAGGTTTCCTCTATTCAATTATTGATTGTCTTAAAAAGTGGGTATAAAACTTAGAATTTGTCTCAGAGAAATAATATTTTGTAAAGACATTGACTGTGGTGTTCATGTATAATAAGGTTTTGTTTACCTATTAAAAAGAAGAAATAATTGAATCCTGGTTTATTTTTTTTAATTTTTTTGATATACAGTATTCACTACTGTATATGATTTGCATCCCCATAGTTTATAGTGTAATTTTGTCAGATTGTCAGAAGGAAGGAAAAAGTAAAATAAATCTTTCATTTGCTTGGTGCTGGGTTGTTACTGCTTTCTTTTTGCTTCTCCACTACCATATATCTTTTTCAAAACTGCTGTGATTTTGCTTTCGTTGAGCCAAGGGTCTATCGGAAACAACCTCTCTACCTTCACAAGGTAAGGGTAAGATGGTACACACTACCCTCCCAGACCCCACTTGTGGGATTACACTGGGTATGTTGTTGTTGTTACTTGGTGTGGGGTTTTATTTGGTGTTTATATGCCCTCAATATTAGCATTAGAAACATCCTCACTTTGATGACCATTGCTGTTGCGTTGGCCACTTGTTGCTTTTATTGTTGCAGCACCATATAAGCAAACGACCTTATTTGTTGCTGGAACTGTGGGTTTAAGCTTTATCATTGAGACTTTTACGCCTTTCTCTGTTTTCAACGTCCTTTTTCCTTGTAGGTGGGTGATCCTCTTGAGAAGGCTGCGCTTAAAGGGATTGATTGGGGATATAAATCAGATGAAAAAGCCATGCCAAAAAAGTAAGCTTTGCCCGGATGTCATTTTCCTACTTCTATTAAAAGAGAGTAGTTCTGGCCTCAAATGTCTACTGTTGATCCTTGTTGCCGCAGTTATTCCTTTCCTTGTATCTCATCTTTCTTTGCTTGTCCATTTGTGCCTATGTATTATATTTTTATTTTCCAAGTTAAGAGTTCTTATGTTAAGGGATAAACAATTACGCAAGTCTATAAGTCAATATTTGACTTATTTTGGTAGAAGAAGGTGAATGTGTTTGAAGATTTTTTTTGAGAAGGGAGTTTGAAGATCTTTTTTTGTTGTTTTAATGTTCCATGACGAAATATATAGTCGGAGAATCCAACTTCCATTGCCTGGTAGTCTATAAGTCAATATTTGACTTATTTTGGTAGAAGAAGGTGAATGTGTTTGAAGATTTTTTTTTGAGAAGGGAGTTTGAAGATCTTTTTTTGTTGTTTTAATGTTCCATGACGAAATATATAGTCGGAGAATCCAACTTCCATTGCCTGGTAGTTTTTAATACACTACCTCTATTAGTTCCACATTATTCTTTTGTTTTCACAATTCTGAGGTAACCGTAACCTTTCCAAAAAGTAAATGGTCCGTTTCTGTATTGGAACCGAATCAACTCAAAAGTTTATATTCGTCAAATCGTTGACAATGATACTAGCTCCAATGCGTTTCACCTTTGTTTGTGATGTAGAAGACTTCATTTGTTATGCTAATGTTAGAATCAGTTTAGCTGGATTGATAACTCCGTAGGACCATAAGCTGTTTTGCTCATTTTTTGCTTTTCATCATCTCTACAGGTTCCCCCC
>NW_017674416.1:73227-97414 GCF_001879085.1 Nicotiana attenuata
AGTAAGTACAGTTTAGTACTGGAGTTGTATAACTACCGTACGGTACCGACTAAGACTGTTTGTCTCATTTTTGTCTTTCTATCATCTCTACAGTTACCCCCCCCGTACCCCCCCCCCCCCCTACCCCACCCTTTTTTTTTTTATATAAAATTTCTTTGACTGACGGTCATGAGCATAATAATTTGATTGCCACCATGCCTCAGCATCCTTATTTGGACAAAGCCAAGTGTCTTTCTTGGATTCAGTGTCATGTTTTTCACTCTTTATTCATCTAACACTGTTTGAATAATGTGGAGAAATAATCTTGATAAAAGTTACATAATAGAAAATTATAGTTTGCTTATTACGTATGTGCAGTGAATTTGATTTTTTTAGATTTCCTCCTTGGACTTCGTTTAAAATAAAAACAGTTGTCCATCTTTTATTTATTTAAAAATAAACTGTTGTCAATCTTGTTCTTGTTAACATTTGTTTTCCCCCTCTTAATACTGGACACTGCAGGGGTGGAGGTGATGCTGTTCAGATTGTGCAGCGACATCATTTTGCATCTCACTTGAAAAGAATGGCTGTAGTTGTTCGTGTTCAGGAGCAATTTTTTGCTTTTGTCAAGGTTTGATGCCTAGGTCCTTATCTAGCTAGCTTTGTATGGTTGAATGAGGTCAAGTGTATAGCAGATAAGATTTAGAGGTACTTCTGGTAATGGGTGTTTGAATTGGCTTTTAAAAAGTAGCTTATAAGCTAAAAGCGAAAAGTTGGTAATATCTAGCTTTTGGCTTATTTTTGTACTTTTCATGCGTAAAATGCTTTAAAAGCACTTTTTATCATTGTCAAACACCACAAAAAACTAGTAAAGTGCTTAAAAGCCAGTAAGCACTTAAAATAAGCCAATTCAAACACCTCATAGTCAAATTCGTAAAATGCTTGTTTCTTAGTATTCTTTTTTGATAACATTTCACATTTGTTTATACTTTATACTGCTCATTATTTATTTCAGTCCATGAAAAGAGATGATTCCTCTATAACCATTCTGGTGTGTAACTGGCTGGCTTTTTCATTGGTAAATAAGGAGTGGATACTTTACTTTTTTTGATGAAGTAAAATAGTTTCATTCAAAAAACATAAGATGCAGCAAAAAATCACAAGAAGTAAAGATAAACATCTGCTCCTATATAACAGATTACCTTAGAACTAGAGAGCAGATGCAGTCCAAAAATTGGTCATAGCTAAAAACAGTGGCCTTACTAAGTCGGTAGAACCATCAAGAAGATCTGGCAGATGATCCCAGCATGTATATTTTGGTGTATATGGGCAGAAAGGAATCGCAGATGCTTTGATGGAATATCAACTCCCAACAGCTACCTGAAAGCAAAGTGCCTTAGGAATCTATATAGCTGGAGCAACCTTTCCTCTGTAAATGATTTAATTCCATTTCTAGATTTTATTAGCTCTCTGTCTCTCGTTTGATTGCCAATTTTAGGCTTTTGGCGCTTCTGGTTAGCTCCCTGGTCAGAACTATATTTTTGTGTAAATGGAGCTAACCAACCTCTTTTGTAATGATTTGCATCTTCTTGATGCCAGCAATATAACACCTTACTTCATAAAAAAAAAAAAAAAAACTAAGCCAGCTGAAAAGGTTCAACAAACACTTAGCTTTAAGAGCATGAATAGGAGTTGAGAAACCATCAAAACATCTATGATTTCTTTAATTCCAAATGGACCAAAAAATACAACCAGGCACCATAATCCAGACATTCTTGATGGACTTCCCAACTCTCCTAGAACACCAGCTCTGATAGGCATCCTTCACACGGTTAGGCATGACCCAGGCAAGACCAAAGCTGGAGAGGAACATACTCCATGTGTCTGCTGCAACTGCACAATGAAGAAGAAGGTGGCTGACACTGTCTAATTTCATCTGGCACATGTAACACCTATTCACAGTCGGAATGCATCTCCTAGATAGATATGGGTTAGCATGCTTCATAGAAGGCAGTCCAACAATAGCACTTCACCTTGGGAGGTAATGTAGTCTTCCAGATGAGTTTCCATGGTCATTTATCAATTAAGTCTTTGTTTGAGCATAGCTGGTAGTAGCCTTCCCTTACAGTATATACGCCTTCTTTTAACTTCCCCAATATCAGTTTGTCCCTCTCTTGAGGATTGACCACCACCCCTGCCAATGTAGCAAGTAATTCCTGAAGCTCTTCTACCTCCCAATCTTGTATATTCCTTCTGAGCTGAGGAAGCCATGTGTTATCCTGCCTACTGGCTGCTTATCTGTGAGCTTGTCTTTTTAAACTCTTAGGACATGTTTTTATCAAATGTTCCTCCTCTCTGTCTGCCCGTGCTTGTGTGCAGACTTAGCTGAATGTACGAGGGGCATCTCTCCGAGTTGATGTAGTAAATATGTGGCCTTCTTGAATACAACTTATTGCAGATATATGCCTGAAATAGTTATAGATATCTTTGCTTAGCCTTTATGATGGTTCATCATATGTTGTTCAAGGATTAAGAGGATGAAAAAGATGATTATACGCCCTGTTTGGGGCTGGAAGACTGTGGCCAAATCTGATGAGTAGGAGAAACAGATAAGATAAACTATTGGAATTGTATTACTCAATCTGAAGAAAGTCTATTTCTTTTGGGAGGTTCTGTATTAGCTGAAGCCAGTTGATGAGAAGCTAATTATGCTATTTATAGTCTCTCAAACCTATGAACAGACACCGAAAAGTATCCTCCTCTCTACTTGGTTAACTCTCGGGCAGTTTAGACCTAACCCCTACCACCATAATAGATGAATCTTCGAGTTCTCTTGTCGAGAGATGGTTGTTTTGGGATGGATTTTCTTAGTAACTGTTTTGTTTTTTGGTAAAGCAATTTCCTTTGAAACTTAGGCCTGCATTATTTGACGAATGGAAGGGGAGATTGATCCAGAAGATTGAGAGAAGAACAATGATGGTTGCCCAACAGAAGACTTTTGCTATAGTGATGAAAACGATGAAAGCTTGCACTGGTTTGAGTTTATCAAACGAAAGAGGAACTTTGTCAGCAAAATTATGATAGAGACATATTCTTTGGTGAATTTGCATTATCCTTGGACTAGCATAGGAGGATATGGCAAACTGTCGAAGATGGAAAAACATCACGATTAGAACTAGAGATCAAACATTTCTCAGAACTTCAGCATATGGGGGGATGGGCTTTGCAAGTTAAAAGAAGGTCGATGCACGGAGAACAAAAATGACTGAGAATGGGAGGATACAACAAATAAAATTTAAAAAGTTGGTCGAATTTTTTTTAATCAACAGTCATGAGGATTGATCTAGAATATATGCAGAGGTTGCTGAGAAATTGGACGACAAGAAAAGCAAAGGTCACTCTTGGCATAGAGGATGGAAATTTGAGATGTTGATAAAGGGCGCGACCTTGAAAGAACGAATACAATATCATTGCATATGTTTAGTAGGAAGATTTGGTGATCTAACGAGTTAACTCGTTTTTATATTGATAAGGTAATAAGATTTTATTAATGATTGGGCAAAACAGCTCATAAGAGGTATACCAAAAAGTAGAAAACCTTTAAAAAAAGATGGTTTTATACAAACAACATCCAATCTTTTATACATAAATGAACCTCATTGATGCACCGAAAAGAAATAAGGGGGCTACTCCTAGCATCTACGTTTTTAAAGCAAAAGGCAGAAACAAGTGACAAGAACCATGGGATTTGAAGCGTAAAGCGAGAAGTGAAGTGCATGTTTCTTTGAGCACGACTTGGAAAAAAATAAATAAGACCAACATATATAAATTTAGTACTATAACAATGAAATCACCATTAATATAACTAATTCAGCTTGAAATGTTTAAGAATCAAAGAATTGATCGCTTCTTATCTAAAGTACTTTGTGCGTCGTCGTTTCAAGTGCACACTTCTTTGCGTAGCTTCACTTGTGAAGTGATATCTCTTCTCCTCCCCTTCACATCGCTTTATATGAAACGATGACTTTTAATAATGCGGCTAGCTACTAATGTTCTGCATGTAATAGAAGTGCAAAAGTGGGTTGGGAAGTATGGATGATTTGGCTGGCATATTGATATGAACCGTATTATATTTTCTCGTTGAATTCCATTAAAGAGTTGAAACATCGAGAATCAATATTGGTGACTGGTACATGAAAGGCTCAGAAACTACTACTTGATGGGTGGCCACCAGACTCACCACTCACTAGCTATTGCTTGTACTGAGGAAATTTTACACCTAGTTATGTATGGATTAAGTTGTTGAGGTTACTTTACATCTATAGTTGGAGAACAAACATTAGGAGAAAATGAACTATACTGAAAATGCTCAGTGGAGGGTTGACATTTATTTCTTTTAGTAAACTGAGATTGATTGGTGAACAACCGATTTGATGAAGCAGAAGAACAAATGGCTGAGATTGGGGTGAGTTGGGTCAGTTGGTCCAAGTGGAGGCATTAAATTCTTAGTGCACTACACGAGCTGGTTAATAGGGAAGGAACTGTAGAAGGATGCCCTTTGGTTTGTTGTTCTTGATGACGATGATATGGTAAAACTTTTTGTATGTTTGTCTTCTTGTCAACTGATAAAGAAAGTTCGATGTTTCTGTCAAAAGTATTTTCTGGTGATGGTTGAATTGTTGTTGGAAGCTCTTTGGTTCAGTTGAAGAGTACCATGTGTGCATAGTTCTCTGACACGTCCTTATGATTTAGTGTGTTTTGCATCACATGAGGATGCAGATTGACGTGGCGGTGCATTTACTGGATATTTATCCTTTATTCACCTTTCATCGAGGTGAGGGTCTATCGGAAACAGCCTCTCTGCCGTCACAAGGTAGAGGTAAGGTCTGCGTACATACTACCCTCCCCAGATTCCACTTGTGGGATTATACTGGGTTTTTTGTTATTGTTGTATATCTTTTTGTTTCTTAGCAACTCTTTTTTGTGTTTGTTGGTTGGCCTGATTACTTTTAAGCTAAAGTATATGTGTGTGCAAACGGTGCAGTCCTCAAATGCAAATTATTTTGGTTCACTCAAGCACATTTTTTGGTTTCCATGGTACATTTAATTGTTTAATTTCCTACTTGCTATGAAATCAATTTCTTTTTTACTAAATATTTCCAGGGTGCACCAGAGACCATTCAGGAAAGACTCATTGATGTCCCACCATCCTACGTGCCAACCTACAAGAAATACACCCGTCAAGGATCACGTGTATTGGCTCTGGCTTTCAAGTCTCTGCCAGATATGACAGTAAGAACCCCTCCATGGGCAAATATTTTCTCTAAGATGTCTCCTAGTGCTCTGCAAGCCATATTTGTTTCCTACTGTCATTCAATGAGGATGGCTCTGTTTGTTTAGGAACTGAGTTGAAGGAGCAGGAATGACTCTATTTGTTTAGTAACCACATATATGGCAGAGGGAGCAGAGATGATTTTATTTGTTTAGTAGCACATATATGGCAAAAAGTTCATTCATGGGTTTAAGGGGTAGTGGAGCTGTCAGCCTATGAAGCATGGGTACTAGATCTTATACCACGATTTGGTCCCAAGTATGATATTCAATGTATGGCAGAGATATGCTTGAGATACGGTACCTGTACAGTATCTGAAAGTGCATCATTAACTAGAGGAATAGTTAGTTCCCCTGTTTCATGTACTTTACACTATCTAGTCTAGCATAACAATACGCTAAAGAGCAAAATCATAAAAAATCTTTTTGAACTTTGCAGGTAGTTTTCAATACATTATTGACCCAAAAATGTCAGGAAACGTCACAAGAATTATCTAAAAGTGCATCATTTTTTTATTTTTCTGTATACGAGCATCCTTATTTTGGGCTACAAGCACATCTCTTAGAGGTCAAATTGGATATGTTTGGGGTTAAATTCAATTTTTGGAAAGAAGAGATGTGCTTATTTTTATTTAATAAAATTTACTTACGTTTGATTAAGTTGGGACTCGTTGCTGTGATCCTATTGTCTAATGCTTTTAGATAATATCTTTTATTGTTCAATTATGAGGTCGGGTGTGACATCACTTCGTAATTATAAGTTTTGAAATTTGTAGAATTCTCGAATGTGTTATATGTCTTGTTTTTGTTCCCAAAGATAGCGGTTCTATTTAACATATAATGAAGAACACAAACTTGTTTAGATATATTATTGTGCCCAAGTTCAAATTTTTTCCCCCAGTTCTTAAAAATATTGTATTGCTGTATTCCACACACCAAATAGCTGTCATTTTTTGTCTGAGATACTGTTAAGACTCAGGTTCTATGTGATTAAATATTCTTTCAAGGGCCACTTTAAAATGTACTCCCTCTGTTCCAGTTTATGTGAACCTATTTCCTTTTTGTTCCGTTCCAAAAAGAATGACCCCTTTCTAAATTTGGTAAGAATTTAGCTTAAACTTACAATTCTACCCTTAATGAGAAGCTTTTATAACCACACAAATGCTCTGAGCCCCTTTTTGACTTGTTTAGGACCACATATTCCAAAAGTCTTCATTTTTTCTTAAACTCCATGCCCAATCAAACATGTTCACAGAAATTGGAACGGAGGGAGTACTGGATATGCTTAGCTGTATTATTTCTAAACTGAAGCCTTGTGTTCCCGAAATGTATCTAATTATCTGAATGTGGGGTCAACATGTTTTATTATACTTTCGTAATGTTTCAAGGATTAGCAAAATATGCTTATAAAATATAGTTACCAAGGGTCCCTTCAGCAATCTGGTTGTGTATTTGGAAAAAAAGGAACATAAGATATTTGAGTTGTAAATCGGAATTAGTTGAAGATGTGAATCCTTGTACAGTTCATAGAAAATCTGTTCAGATAGACTGGGTAGACATTCTTTTGCAACTTTTGGATGTAATCACAGCACTTTCTTAGTGCTTTTTTATTCATCAATAATGCTTTTTCAAAAAAATATTATACATACCAAGTGAAAAAGATAACAAAAAATTACATTTAAATAGCAATATAGATACATGTCTGAGAATTGGATATTTCAATTATCTAACTGGATGATGCACCAAATCATAGTTACTGATGTTGCCCTGATCTTGTTGAACTGTAAATGTTCTTCACAGTCTCTCTTTCTCTCTCTCTCTCTCTCTCTGTGTGTGTGTGTGTGTGTGTGTGTCTGTCTGTCTGTCTCTTTCTCTCCTTTTTCGGAGCAAGCAATTTTTTCCTGTCGGTTTGCTTTTTACATGGTATCCAGTTTTCAATCCTTATTTTTTCTATTTCTTTTCCATTTTTTTTTGAAGTTTTCTTGATTTTTAATTTGGTGAAGGTTAGTGAAGCCAGAAGTCTGGAGAGAGAGATGGTGGAAAGTGGGCTTACTTTTGCTGGTTTTGCGGTAAAGCCCAATTTTCCTTGTGTTATAATGGATCTGATGTTCACACCAGGAAAATTGTACTTAGCCTCTTGAACATGTTTGGTATTACTTCGTTATGATATGTAGGTGTTCAATTGCCCCATCAGAGGAGACTCAGCCACCGTCTTGACTGAATTAAAGCAATCATCTCATGACTTGGTAGGTGTGGTTTGGTTTATTTTTTCATTTACTTGCTTTGTTCTTGTGTTCTCAGCCACTTACTGTTTCGTACAGTGCTGAACATTTGCTTACATTATTTTTAGATTGTAGGCGTTAACCAATTACGTAAAGCTTCATGAAGCTTATCAGAAACAAAAATTGCAGAAATTATATTCATGGTCTTTGTTTTCCTAGTCAGGCAATTTGTCTTTGGCACATTATGTTTTGAAGTCTCTCAAGGTGTCACTTCTTAGAAGTTTTATTAGGCAGGGAATCAGTTACAAAGACCTAGAGGGACATAATATTCTCATGATGTGACTCTTTGAATAGAAACACCTAGTTTGGCTTGTTCAAGCCTGTACTTCCGAGAATGAGAGCCATCTTCCTTTTAATGAAACCTTCTTGTGGCAACTTTGACAATCTAACTGTGATAATGTGCCAGAGGTCATATAACAGACTTCTGAGCCATCAATTTAAGTGGTTTTAGAATATTTTGGAAATTAATTTCCATCCAGGATAGCAAGGTAGAGAGAACACACAATATTAGCTCGCTGTCTTCCATGTAGGTATTTAGATTAAATTTAAAGGCTCCTTTGGTCTTTGTTTATTCATCTTATTGTTTCTTATCCTATTCTAGCTGAATTCTTAACACCAAATCAGCCCTTATGTTTCATAAGTTCAACTACATCCCACGACTACTCATCTTAAAAGAAACATCCTTAAGCTTTTTTTGATACTTAGAAACAAACATCCTTAAAAATATCAAAACATTACAACTTTTGTCCAAAGCTAATGCTCCCTAGAAAACCCTATACCTCCCCGTGTTTCATCATGCAGAGATATATGCAGCCCTCTCCATTGAATACCAGTAAAAATCTTTGTTGAAGTTGGGTTGAACTGAATGTCCTCAAGTGCTTTCATGACTCTTGTTCTCTTGCTGATAGCCGTTTTTGAAAATGCAGAAATTGATGCGTCTTTCTTCCCTGCAAAATCTGGAAGGTTCTCCTTGTACCTATTTCTTCAGAGAGTGAAGGAACTACATTTCTTAAAAAATTCCTGATTCTAACTTTAAATGGTTTTTCAGATGTCGGTGATTCTAGCCTTTAATGAAACAAAGGGTTAAAAAATCAAATCATTGCGGATTGTAAACATAACCAAAATACTATTTCACACTTCGAAATCCAAACTTTCCAATAAGTGAGCATCTAATGACAAGTGGAATAAATAGTGGGGAATGTCGCAATTGAAGGAAGAGCGGCAGTCCTCCTTGGGATGGTAGTATTATGGGAGAACAATGCGTTTGGTGCCGTGAAACAGTCCAAGGAGACATGCAGTAAGCTTCGCGCTTTCTCTGGAAGATCTTCACTCTGTTCTCCATCCCCAATATTCTGGTGCCAGTTGCTAGGCATCCACTTCTGATGGAACAGGAGCAGGTGCTCGGTTTTTTGACAGATGTTGGGTTAGGATGAAAGTTGTTTAGTTCTAGAAAGTTTAAGGACGTTTTTTTGTTAACATGAGTATTTAAGAGGCGCTTTATAGTCATAGCAAGATAAGGGGTTTGTTATGTTATTTGTCAATTCATACTAAAATAAGTAGGTTCAATGTTGTGGTGTTAATTATGATTTGTACTTGAATAAAGAATGAGGCAAATCTAAGATATTACTCTCTTTGGTCCATTTTATATAATGGCGTTTGAATGAACAGAGTTTAACGTTAATTTGATTTAAGTATTATATTAGTGACAGTGGAAGAAATTTTTAAATGGTTTAAAAATTAGTTTGATAGGGAAATCATCACATCAAAATATAAATTAGAATAACTCAATAAAGTGAATTCTTAAAAGTTGTTAAAGTTGTTTAAAAATGCAAAAAATTTAATATCTTGAAATGTCCCAAAAACGAAAGTGTGTCATATAAGTAGGGAAAGTTGGAGTCTCATTGGGTATCAATGGGATATATGAACACTAAAACTATCAGCAAATGAAGAGCGTGTATCACAAGAACATCTCACGTTAAAAAAATATCAACCATGATGCAGATGTCTCAAGTAGCTCATATTGAGTAGAATTGTTCATAAAAAAATCAAAGCTCCCGAATAAGGTCGAAGTACTGCGAAAGACACATAACAGACATTAGACTATACAATTTGATGTTTTATTTAGATATGTGGTCTTATCACTTTCAAGCTTCCAGTACTCATCTATAACCTTGGTTTGATAGGTCATGATTACTGGTGATCAAGCTTTGACAGCTTGCCATGTGGCTCAACAAGTACACATTATCTCAAAACCGGCACTGATTCTGGGACGTACAAAAAACAAACAAGGATATGACTGGGTTTCTCCTGATGAGACAGAGATAGTCAGCTACAGGTAGAAAACGACTGTTTGATGCAGTATTGCATTCTGCTTTTATACAGTTTAACCTGTAATTTATATTTGTTGAAGATTTTGCCGGGTAGAGCCGTCCACAATTGCTTTTTATTCTTTGTTGCCGTACTAACAAGATTGGAAATCTGCATTATTGATCTCAAACATTCTTTTGCTTTTTCTTTTATTGAAGAATTAGCTAAAAGAAAATAACAAAATGGATTTGCCAGAGTAGTAAATATCTTGAGTTATATTCTTCACGTAAATGGATTTAATTTTTTATGCTGAAATTGTAGAGATTTTTTACACTATCTTTGTAGTCTAACCATTTATAGCAGGTAAGTTACTATTCTGATCAGGTTACTAATTCATGTTTACCTTATAGGTGACCTGATTGTATTTTTTACCCGTCTGTGTTTAGTACTAAATTCTAAATAAATTAAGATGAGTTACTGAGATTTTCTGTGCAATAAACAAAACATTGCTCAATCATATTCTTTTTCAGCTTTTCATAATCTTTTGTCATATAAATTTGTAGTGAGAATGAAGTTGAAGCTTTATCAGAAGCTTACGATCTCTGTATTGGAGGCGAGTGCATTGAGATGTTGCAGCAGACATCTGCTGTCCCCAAAGTTGTTCCGTATGTGAAGGTTGGAAATATGTGATTGATCTCTCTCTATAAAACACACACACTCTCTCTCTCTCTCTCTCTCTCTCCTCCTGACAAAGGTATCACTTTACCCAGGTATTTGCAAGAGTTGCCCCAGAGCAAAAAGAACTTATATTAACCACTTTTAAGTCAGTGGGAAGGATGACGTTGATGTGTGGTGATGGGACTAATGATGTTGGAGCTCTAAAGCAGGTATTACATCGTTTTTACTTTAATAAATTTGTTGTTTTCAAATGGGTGCAGTAACCTGTGGAAACCCTGTTAGACCTTTCAGAAAATGAAAATTTAAACATATTGGAGGCTACTTTAGCACCTTGATCCATGGCAGGAAAAGAGCCCCATTTATCTTATGCTTAGGTACAAGCTGGTATGGCGTGGGTAATTATCCTTTAGGTGTGCATCCAAGTTTTTCAGCAAGTTTTGTGTATCTTGATAGATCCACATGGAGTACCCATACTTGGTGTCACACTTGTTTGACATGAGCACATCTAGAAAAATGAAGTGTCCGTCTGCCCATGTTTTAAAAGGTGTGATCTGCCATAGCCTAGCTACGTCGTGATACATAACTAAAAGATTGATCATGTGTAGTTTATAAGCTTATTTGCTGTTAATTTCTTTGTAATGATGGTATTTTGTGTGAGCAGGTACTGTCTATGCTCTGACCTCTCCCCTCTGGCCCTCTTTTCCCCTTACTTTCTGTCCCTTGCATCTCATCTGAAGGGGTTTAACTAGAAATCTTCACTTTCCAACTTAAGCTATACTAGGAAGGAGATGCTGTTTAATGCACTTTTTTAGGCATTGCTTCTTGGCCTGCTTTGTGGTTTTGCTGTACTGCATTATGCTTCTTCCGTCAATCTTCACCGTCCCAACATAAGTTATACTAAGAAGGAGATGCAGTTTATTGCACTTTTTTGAAGCATTGCTGTTTGGCCTGCTTTATGGTTTTTCTTTGTTGCAATATCCTTCTTCCTCCTTTTTTTTGTGTGACTACTTTTTCCGATATTTTGAGACTCGTGGGATTTGCTTCTTTCAGGCACATGTGGGAGTAGCTCTACTTAATGCAATACCTCCCCCTAAGAAGGAAAAATTATCTGATGGATCGTCTAAGAATGATACTGCAAAACCTGCCAAGGCAAAGAAACTTAAACCTGCTACAGAAAACGGAGAAGGCACTTCAAAAAGTAGAGCTACCAGCAGCCAAGCCACCAATCGCCATCTTACACCTGCAGAGATGCAGAAGCAGAAGCTCAAGAAACTTATGGATGAGCTTAATGAGGGAGGAGCTGATGGTCAGGCACCAATTGTGAAACTTGGGGATGCCTCAATGGCATCGCCATTCACTGCAAAGCATGCTTCAGTCTGCCCTACCACTGACATCATCCGTCAAGGTCGTAGTACCCTGGTGACCACCCTGCAGATGTTTAAGATTCTTGGACTTAACTGCCTTGCTACTGCCTATGTCCTGAGTGTAATGTACTTGGATGGTGTCAAGTTAGGTGATGTTCAAGCTACAATCAGTGGGGTCTTCACAGCAGCCTTCTTTCTATTTATCTCACATGCTCGGCCCCTTCCAACCCTCTCAGCCGAACGACCTCACCCCAATATTTTCTGCGCCTATGTCTTCCTCTCCCTTCTGGGACAATTTGCTATCCATCTGCTTTTCTTAATTTCTTCTGTTAACGAGGCTAGCAAGTACATGCCTGATGAGTGCATTGAGCCAGACTCCGATTTTCATCCAAACCTTGTCAATACAGTTTCATACATGGTGGGATTGATGCTACAGGTAGCAACCTTTGCTGTGAACTACATGGGCCACCCCTTCAACCAAAGCATACCCGAAAACAAGCCATTCTTATACGCCCTTTTGGCTGCTGTGGGCTTCTTCACAGTTATCACCTCTGATTTGTTTAGGGACTTAAATGACTGGTTGAAGTTAGTTCCTATGCCAAGAGGTTTGAGAGATAAGCTGCTGCTTTGGGCATTCCTGACATTTTTGGTCTGCTATGCCTGGGAGAAGTCATTGAGGTGGGCTTTCCCTGGTAAGATGCCTGCCTGGAAGCAAAGGCAACGTCGTCTTGCAGCAAATTTAGAAAAGAAGCGCAATTAGTTCTTAGTTGTATCAGTTTTGAACGGCAGAGATTTAGATCTGGCTGGTGTTCAGCAACTTCATTTTATTGGCAATACAGCTATCAGGGCCTGCTGGATGGTATATTATTGTACTGAAAGATCATGACTAGAATTTTACTGGATTTTGTCATCTCCATTCATGAAGACCCCAAGGATAGGGGGCATACCGCAGCAGCTCGGTCTTTCCCCCGTCTTTTTATACAAGAACTAACAGAACTGTTGCTTTATTTATGGCTACTTCCAACAGAAAGGAAACAGCTGAACTTCGTTTTTCTTATATTGTACTAGTGTATTGGAATTGATACAACACATTCTATCTTAACACATTTTGTCAGGATCATAAAGGAATGTTAGTAGCTTCTTTCTCAGTTCAATAATTCCCTTTTCCCTCATGTAGGCTCTCAAACGTTGAAACTGCTTACTAGATTAATGTTTATGTTTACTTGAGGAGAAAAGTTGAATCTCTAGCAGAAGCGTTTAGGAACTGATGTTTGTTGTGTTTTCACTGTGGTGGCTTTAGCTGTTGTCTTTTGCGTTGCCGTCTCTTGCGTTCTTCGTGAAAAACGTTCGGTTAATTCGATATTTTCAAGTTGTTGCCTTAAGAAGAGTGAAAATAGCATGGACTAGCCAGTAAATATCCAACGTTCGTAAAGTCGTTGAAAAATAGTCACTATTTTGTTGAAATACGGAAAGTTCCAGCATAGATTATGGAGCTCCTGCATATAAATTTCTAGCATATTTTGTTAGAACTCTAGCACATTATGCTGGAATCTCATAAGTAAAAAATTAAAACTCCAGCATATCATGCTGGACCGCATTTTAAGGGTGTTTTTGTTCAGATTTTATCTTTGCATGAAAAAATGGCTAAATTTTGATTACTTTTGAAACTGTGGTTTTTCTTCGATTACCAATTGAAAATCTGGCTATTTCTAAATTTTTTCCTTAAGAAGACACCAAGAGAGATTAATTATTTTATTCTAGTGTATCACACTTTAGTCACAATGTCCACATAATTCTCAATTCAGAAGAAATCAATCTTATAAAAATTGTTGGTTTGGCGAAAAGATACATTACAAAATCATTTACCCAAGCATTAACTTCTCACAAATTCATGGATGCCACAAACCAAAAAAGAAAACCAAGAACAGACTAGAGGAATAGTTAATTTCCCTGTTTCATGCACTTTGCACTATCTAGTCTAGCATAATGCAATACACAAAAGAGCAAAATCATAACAAATCTTATTGAACTCGTAACGAATTGTCAATACATTATTGACCAAAAAATTCAGAAAACATCACAAGAATTAGCAAATCTAGTACGTCCATGCTCTGTTGCCAAAGCTATATCAACGTTAATTGCCTATTTTTTCACAAAAAATAAAAAAAAAATCATAAGAATTAGCAAAAGGTAATTTGCCCATGTTCCGGGGCCAACAGTGAGAAGATATGGAACTGGTATTCATCTTGCATCAATAAATCAAATTCAAAATCAACATCAGCAGTATTATTTTTGTTCCCAGATAGCCCATAATGTCCATTGGAGCAAGGCTGTTCAATTGGATCAAGTTCAAGTTGTTGATCATAATTAGCAGTAGAAAACCCAATCTCTCCATCCCAGTAAGCGCATGGCTGTATTTCAGTTGGACCAAATTCTTGAGCATTAACAGAGTTGCTACCACCTCCTATAATATCGCTCAATATTTCAGCAAATTCTTCTCTTTCTCCATCACCATCAGAATTCATAGCGGTAATTGATTTCCCATTCAAGAACTCAATTCTTCTCTTTACAGCCTCAATTTTTGAGTCCAATGCCAACAAAACATTTTCTTTTCCCTTGGTATTCTCAACATCAACAACAACATCGTTGTTCTTCTTTTGCTTTTTCAGAGAATATTGTTTGTACCGATCAAGAATTGGGTTGAGATCAGTGGGATATTTCGGCCAAGATTCTACAGTTCCGTCGGCATCAACGATAATGGCGCAGGCTTTGATATCGCAGAGAATGGAAAGCTCCATTGTCTTCTTCAAAACACAAGCCTTTCTCTTTAACAGTGCTCTTTTGTCTGCCTTCATTGTATTACATGAATGAATGATATGATAATTTAGATTATTATTACGTATATATAAAAACCTTTTCCTTCGAACACAAATAAGGAAACGCGTCAAAGGGCAAGTGTAGCCCTTGCCTTAACCCCCAAAATAATTAAGGCCCCCAAAATAAGAAGTACTATTATATTATTATATAATATATATTCCATAATTTATATTTATATGATTATTAATAAAAGATTTTAAATTTTAATTATTTTTAATATTTGGTAGACGTAAGATTAAGTGAGTTAATTGGATAACTTTTTCTTACTAAATTAAATAATATATTTACCTTCTCATCAGTTTTCTTTTTTTTTTTTATGTATAGTCTTTTTTCATGGTTCTTACGATTTTACTTTCTAATTTCAACTCAAATTCTCTAAATTAACTATTCCTTCTTGTCACATTTGAGTGATCCACACACCAGAAAGCAAGTTCTTTTGTGTCTCATCTTTTTTAACTAAAAAATCCCCGAGGCAAATGTCGCAAGGTCCAAAACATGATGAATAATGGGCTCACCCTTTATCATTTTCACTTAAGGGAAGAATTCAATACCGTATGACACGCGCCTAACTCATACATCATGAGTTGCGCTCTCACCACTATATCAAAGTCATGTATGTTTTTTTTTGTGCCTCAATATTTTATGGATTTTATAAAAGACGTTTCAGGGTCTTTTTATTATATTTTAGTTTAGGCCACCAGTTCTGTTGAGCCGTCCCTCATTAACAATCAACAATTATTTATAGACTACTGCCCCACTATAAACGTACTGCTCAACTAGCTTCATTCACATTTGGTAACTGAATGACAAATTCACTGCCTTTAATGCTCTTATCATTGTTGCATTATATTATGTGAGACTCTATAAATTTGATTGAGAACGTCAGAGGTGGATAAGTGGCTCTAGTAGGAGACTAGTAAAGCCTTATTTAGGTCCCCCAAAATTTTTAATAATGAATTTTATAATTTTACTTCAAATTAGACAATATTAATGTTTGTAGAAAAAATAAAAAAATACAAAAAAATTGTATAAAAAAAAAAGAAAAGAAAGGCGTCTACTCTTAAACAGTAAAAATATTTTTAATACTTTGAATTAAATTGCTTAAATCTTCATATTAGTAAATTTACAACAATATCAAAGGTAACATATTGCAAATACATGTCTAACATCTCATTTATTTAAATTTTCTTCTCTAATATAAATAATAATATTCTATGTGAAGTTAAAGACTTTATGTCATTTAAGAATATATACTATAAACAACAAGTATGAAACAAATGGCAAGATTAATTTTTTTGCATATATGTGTGTATACGTACTAATAAAAAAAGTATAAGGTCTCTTATTAAAATTTGGCTTTAGGCCATTAATTTCATGGAGCCGCCCTTGAACGCGTGGAGCCTAATTATCGCGTGCCGTGTGCGTCAATTAGGAACGTTTTCTTTCGCTCACTTAGGAATGTATGAATTTCAGAGTATAAAGTTAGAAACCTGTTCCGTCCGACACAAATAAGAAAACAAATAGCATAATGCGTCGAGCCTAGTTATCGTGTGCGTCAACTAGGAAACTTAGGAATCTAATCATACTAACAACTAATAATAACAATGACAAACGATAAATACGGTAAGAAAAGATAAATGATAAATTACTACGTCAGGCTTCTCTATAACAACATACCTATATAACAATTATTCACTATAAAAGCCAAGTTTTTCTTAGAACTAATTTTTTATGTTATATTTTACCCCTCTATAACAGCTTTATACCTATAACAACAACCATATTTATAATAGAACGCTCTTTGTAAAATTATACCTCTATAACAACCATATCGAATCTTTAAGATTACTAATAATTCTAAAAATATGGACACAATCTACTCCATTAAAGAAGTTACTATCTTGCATAATATATAAGATCTGAAGATTTGCACTTAAGCTCTTCGATTGTCTTCGAGGGAAAGCTATTGGATACCTTTTTGCTAAAAATTTGGATACGAACATTCGCCAATTTAAGCGTTATATTAGTAAGAGATTAAAATCTACGAAACAAGCTACAATTACAAAGTTCTTCCATCAATCTTGAAAGAATTTATTTTTCTAGGTAGCTTTAAAATGTCTGCCTTACAGTTTAATTATGTATAAATTTAGTTATGAATTTATTAATATGTATTAGCTTTCTTCAATATTTAACTAGTTGAATAAGCATATCTATTGTGATTTAAATTTGAATAGTTTTCTTATCTTTTATATGTATCATTAAAAAAGGAAAATTAGAATAATTATTTTTTGAATTTTATTATTACATCCAAAAAATATTTAAACGTCAAATGCTGTTATAGGTATATAACGATCATTCACTATAAAAGCAAAAAAATATCGGAACAAACGAGTCTATTGTAGAGAGTGTTGACTGTACTACTACTGTTATTGTTGTTGTAATTATTATTATTATTATTATTATTATTATTATTATTATTATTATTGTTATTGTTGTTGTTGTTGTTGTTGTTATTATTATTATTATTATTATTATTATTATTTTTTTTTCAATTTAATGCCCATTAACATTTATTCCTTTGAAAATTTAAAGAAAATATGTTCTCTTCTTACTATACTGATTTTTTAATAAACTAATCTCTATATACGTGCCTCACACGTAACACACTAAACTGCTTAATAATGTTGACATAAGAATATGGATACTTGTTACTTGAAAAGTGTTATTTATTATGAAAATATCGAAAATCGTACGCCATTCTTTTAGATATTTATACTGTGATTAGATACTTTATTATCACAATTATTTTTAGTTAATTATGGACGAATTAGGCAAGGAAGACTATTGTGAACATATGAGATTGAACCATATTAACTTGCTTCTTGTTATTGGTTATTTAAGAACTGCAAGATGAAGGAGAAACTTATGATCTTAGTTGGAAGTCAACAATGTTAGTATTGGAGTCTATCGGCACATGCTATCATTCAGATTGTTATAATTTTTTTATCACCATTCTTTTTGACTTCTAGTTTTCCTTTTTTTCACATATGATATAAAGATTTCACTCTTAGCATATTGGTCTAAATACATTATTTTTTAAATAAAACTACTGATCCTTCTCATACATTTATTTTCCTTCACACTTCTAAGGCTAATGTAGACAATCACAATAAAATAATGAGCTAATTAATAAACCTAAAACAAACTCCAAATAAATATACACGGACTATCAAAAGAAACCTAAATAAATTACAAAGCTAATTATTTGTGATGACAATTTTACCCTAAATAAATTACATTTTGATTAATATTTTAAGGTTATTTTAGTCTATCGACATTATATTCATGCTTTTATAATAATATAGATATAGATATAGATATATATTCGTAATTTTTTATCCCTCACTGCTACTTTCCCCTAAGCCACTTTTTTCCATCACGTGCTCTTGGGCAGCAATGCTATATATCATCTTAATAGTTATAGGGATGGTTGGGTAGGAGGTATTAGAAAAAATAATACAAGCATTAGCTTTGTGCATTATTAATCCCTTATTAGGTATATTTTTTACCCTATGTATAACTAGTACTTGTATTAGTTATACATCCTATTTGATGCAGAGGCGGATCCAGGATTTATAGGTGGCAGGAGCACCACTAAGAAAAAAGAAAATTTTACCTCCTATAGTAAAACTTTACACCTTATTTATCATAAATAAATATCCTTTTAAAATATTATTTTCTATAACTACCTTTTAGGTTTTATAGCAAAATATGTATTATGGTCAGCTGGGTAATATTTTTCTCTCTCCTACTTTCTGTTCTTTCTCTCACAAGACCGCCGTATAGTATACAACTTCAGAAATCACGATCTCTCTCCACCATCTCTCTCTCTCTCAATGCCAGTCTATTCTCCATGAATACAACCACGATTCTCCATTGATTCATCTCCATTGTCTCGCGAAATTTTCAAATTTTTTTGCTCCAAAAAGTTGTGGTAAGTATTAAAGTTGTTAGAATTTCGCTAGTACATTACTTCTTCTGTTTTGCTTTACTAATTTTTTAGAAATAATCACCATTGTTAACATGTTACGCTTTCACCAGAAAACTCAAAATTTCATCTCCAGTGGCTGATTCAACAACTCACACGAGGGTTACCCGACATCGAAACAAGCCCAATTTGAGAAATATTCGAAAGATTCAACACTTCATGATTAAGAGAAGAGAAGAAAACTTATTGTTGATACCCAATTTTTCCCTGTATTTTTTAAAATATGCAAAATACCTTCAAAATAGCCTATATATGCATATATAAGTATATCCGGAAGTTACATTATTTTTTTCTTTAATTTTTCAAAGATTTTTAAATCAAGTTACTGCCCTATTTTATCAAGAAAAATCCAATAATTGTCACCAAAATTATTATTTTTTGGTGATTCATTTATTGGATTCTCATATTTATACTAAAATATAGCTAAGATATTTTTACAAATTTATTTAGCAGTTTTAAGGATAAAATTGCATAATTGCAATATTAGCCATTTTAGGTTTAAATTCGTCTCATATTTATAAAACGGGATTTTATATTTTTAAATCGATAATTATATGTTATAAATTATTTCAGTGCTTTCAATTTATTTTCAGAAATTTATTTATTATTTTCTATAAATTAAATGGGGAAAAAAGGGCTATTTAATTTATAGCCAGATTTGGCCTTCTAATTTAGCCTAATTAAACCCAATACCCAACCCAAATTAAACCAACCCAAATACCCAAGCCCAATCCTAAATCTACCCGACCCAACCCGGATTAAATCTTGGCCATTGATCAATTTTGATCAACGGTCTAGATTCGCCCTTACCAAATTAAACCAAACGACCCCCCAAGACCCCTCTCAGTTCCTCACTCGTCTCTATCTCTCTATCTCTGGTTCTCTCTAGAACCTTCCCCCTTCCCCTCCGCTCCGATGAGTTTCACTCACCTTCTCCGGCCACCTCCTGGCCCGAATCTATGGTGGTCTCACCACCTACCAGCCTTCCATGGTGCATACACGCTTGGTTGCTGAGGTTTCATGGTCTGACCACGAAGAAGCTTCATCCAGAACTTGTTGATTCAAGTTTTATGGCCATCTCCGGCCTTGCTCCGGCAAGCCATGTCTGTTTCGAGCCTGGCCTCGACTCCTCCTGCTTAAATCTATCCAAGCCTTTCTCACCGTTTGGGTTCCTCTGAAACCCTAGCTTTTGAGGTTCTTCTATTTTCTTTAGATCTGTTCTAGAACCGTGTTTTCCCTAAACTTTTAAACGATTTCTTTCAAAAGTTATGCTTTCAAAACCTTTATATTTTTTTTCGATTTAGGGTTTTCTTTTTTTTGGGTTATTTAGATGTTTCTTCTACTGTGTTCTTTGTGTGTTTCTTCTACTATGTTTCTTGTTTCTTCTACCATGTTCTTATCAGTTTCCTCTACTGTTTTTATATGTTTCTCTACTGTGTTCTTTATATGTTTCTCTACTGTGTTCTTTACATGTTTCTCCTACTGTGTTCTTGTTAAGTTTCTTCTAATATGCTTCTTAATATGCTTCTCCTACTGTTCTTATTAGTTTCTTCCATTAGGTTTCTTATCAGTTCTTCTACTATGTTTCTGTGAGTTCCTCTACTGTGTACTTTTACTATGCTTCTCAGGAGTTCCTGCTACTGAAAGAGCATGCTAAAGGTCTCAGTTCCTTTCTGAGACCTCTGAACCTGTTTCGATTAGTATCTTTTTCCTTGATTACTTGTCCTCTCATCTCTGCACTCGATTGATGGTAAAACCCTAGAATTTGGGGATTCATTCGAGTTTGAGAACATTGGCTATGTGATATGACTTCATCTTTGAAATTGTCTGATTTCAGTAACCCTAACTATTTCGAGTTTCTGAATTTGTTTCATCTGCTGCTCAACTGAGTCTTGAAATCTTTGTTTCAACCTCTGTTTCTTTAAGCAATTCTGATTCTCCACTAAACTCTTCTAAGGTCTTTACACTGGACCTTTTGTATGCTATTTGATACTATCTCTCTTCTACATTGCTGACCTATGTGACTACTATGATCCTATAGCATATTACCTACTGATTTTGCAATGACATGACATTTTCTTTCTTTGCCCTAAATTCAGCTTAGCATGTTTGTGTGCTCTTTATATGTGCTGGACTTCCCTCTAAAATGGCTTTCAATTTTGATTAATCTCAGACTTCCTTTTGTATAGGTTTGATTGATTTCTTTCCTTGTTTGCTGATTTCGCTATGACTCGATTTAAGTTAAAAACGTTTCTCAGCTTTTCTGACTTGGTTCATTCATGGACCAGTGATTACAAAATCTCTGATCCTTGATTTACCGTCTACTAATTGATTTTTCTTACCTTATTTATGTAACCGTGTATTTCAAAGTTCTGCCCTTAAATAAACTCCTATGTATTTACCCCTAAATGCCTACTTTGCACAAGATGCTTGTTTGATCTCTTCCCTTAAATAACTTTCTTGCTCATTACCGTTTAAGTCTGAATTCCTTAATTAAAGGAAGTCTTGTACTGATTGATTTTAATTGATACCCAGTTCCTTAATTGTTTTCTTACCTTATTTCTGCCTGTTTTTCACACTATAAGTACACGACTCTTTCATTAACACAAGGGGCCAGTCACTCATAGTCTTTCTGAACTTATACTCACACTCAAAAAATTATTTTCTCTTGTTTGCTTATACTGTGGCCGGTTACAAGACCTTTTGCTTGCTTTCTCTCTATTTTCTTTGAAACTGGTATGTCCTGATTTAAGTTTCAGCACCACAACAATGTGTTTATTTATTATCTTTATATCCATGTCTACTTACTGCTTCTGTATAGTTCAACACTTACTCTAGCATACTGATTTCTTTCTGCCTGTTCTACTATGAATCCAAAACCCCTACCCCCTATGTGTTTAAGCTATGGTTTGATGCATGGCAATACTGCAAGTTATTGTCCATGAATCAGACTTGATCCCCTGGGATCCTAGCCTCTAATAGTATGTGTTCTAGCAGGCTTATAGGTGTGCTAGCACTCTCCATTGCTGGGCATGCCTAAAGTCTGCCTTTGCCTAAGCAATAGGCTCTATACAATCTCCTCTCTCCCCTGAACCCCTTATGTGTGCTTACTTGTAGCTGTTCCCTCTCCCTTTCCCCTTTAGCATTCTGTTCTGCACTTGCACACACCTTCTTAGCCTTTAAGTTCTGCCCCCCTCTTGTGAGCCTTGCCTTGGGACCCTTTGAGTTCCCTCTGAACTTGGGCACTTGAGGGCAGGCCATTCTACACTGCACTCATCCCCAATCTGATAATACATTTGGGTGTGAGCATTGCCTGGAGTCCCTTTGAGGCTCTTAGGGAACTTTGACACACTCAAATAGGAGAAAGGCTTTGGATCATGATCTCTTGGAGTTGGTTTACCTCATATTTCAGACATAAAGTCTGAATCAGGCTCTCCTTGGTTGTACTTTTATTTATTTATTTTTTTGATGTATTTTACCTTATTCTGGGCTGTAATGATTTGTAATAAACTCTTGGGGATGGTTAGTGAAAAGGAACGGGTAACTATGTATGCAACAAGGGTAGATATCATGCCTATATGAATTTTGAATTCTGCATATGCACCTAGAATCATGCCTATTGGTCCTTCTGAATTCTGTATGCCCGTCATTCACATAGAAATCATGATCATAGGACTACTACATTCATATAGAAATCATGCTTACAGGATTATCTAAATCTGTACGTTCAATCGCACTTAGATATCATGTTCATAGGTCTTAAACAATTTCTGCACTTAGGTATCATGTTTATAGGTCTTAAACAATTTTTGCACTTAGATATCATGTTCATAGGTCTTAAACAATTTCTGCACTTAGATATCATGTTCATGGGTCTTAAACAAAATTCAGCACCTAGATATCATGTTCATAAGTTTAAAACGAGTCTTCTGCATTTTATACCATGTTCAAAATCAACTACGCGTAGAAAGCATGCCTATAGGAACTCCTAATCGAATCTGAATCGCTTCATTCACATATGGAACTAAAATCAGTAACAACGGGTACTGTTAGCTGTAGAACTTATAATCTTCGTTAAAAACTGGCCTTTCTTTTAACAATCTGACTCCTCTTTTAATCAGTATGTATCCAGTTTGCTTTAAACCCTGTTATTTTGTTGCATTCTGAATTCAATAGATACCATGCCTATAGGATCCTTGTCCAACACTTAGGCAAGCCTTAGGGTAAAGTTATAAATTAAATTAGTTCTATTAATAAATACAACCAGCTGGCAGGTCTGATTCGGGATTCTTATCTGAATTGTGTAGTAAATCAGTCTGTCTCAACCTTTAAGCTCTTGTATGTGTGGTACTTAATCAGACCTTAACTAGTATGTGTAAGTCATGCTAATTACGTGTTTCTTTGTTTAAAGGGGGTATATTTGATCCTTTGCTTGTTATGTTCCTTCCCCTAACTTGTTATACGTGTTTTGTATGTCGCCTTAGAATTTTGCCCATTTGAAACCACAAATAAGCCTAACATCCCTTCCCTTTAGGATTAGTAGTCCTCATGCCTCCGGGACTGATAGGATTGGGACGGGTAGTAGCATGCAATAGGNCCTCTTCCCTTTATTTCTTTCTTTCAGCTATTTAACTCTTTATTTAAAACCAAGTTTTTTTTAATTACTCTTTCAAACCTTGTTTACTTTCAAACCTTTATTCCCCTCTTATTTGAGCCCTATTTGTCTATATGATAATTGCACCCAAATTCACAATAATAGTCTGGCCGGGAACCACACTAGTAGATTCTGAGGGGTGCCTAACACCTTCCCCTTAGAATAATTTCAAGCCCTTACCCAATCTCTGGTTACTCAAATTAAATCTCCTTGGTGTCCTAATGCACCCTAATCATTAGGTGGCGACTCTTTAAATCAAACCCAATTCCCAAAAGGAATGAGTTGTGCTCCCAAATGTCATAAACCCGATTTCGCGAGAAAAAGGGGGCGCGACACTTATGGATGATGATTCAGGGGTTAAGGGAAAAGATACTTTATTTTAATTATATTCAATGTATCTCGCTGTATCCCATGTATTTCATTGTATTCACTGTCTTTAGTTTTTTCTACTTTTTCAATATATTTACTGTATTTAACTGTATTCAATGTAATTATATAATTTCAAAGCTTTATCGTTTTGTCCAGTAGTATATATTCAGCAGTATGTATTCAATGTATTGTAGAATGTATTCATATGTTTTTTCTTTAATTAATATAATTTATGTATTCAGATGTATATATGTATTCAAATGTATCTGTAGTATGTATTCATATGTTTTGCACTATA
>NW_017674417.1:0-3693 GCF_001879085.1 Nicotiana attenuata
TCCCTGCCTCCCCATTTGCATGAGCCTAATCCTTGACTCTATGAGGCTAATCCTTGTCTCCCTATTTGCATGAGGCTAATCCCTGCCTCCATATTTGCATGAGGCTAATCCTTGCCTCCCCATTTGCATGAGTCTAATCCTTGACTCTCTACTTGCATGAGGCTAATCCCTGCCTCCATACTTGTATGAGGCTAATCCCTGCCTCCCCATTTGCATAAGTCTAATCCTTGACTCCCTACTCGCATGAGGCTAATCCTTGCCTCCATAACTGCATGAGGCTAATCCTTGCCTTCCTACTTGCATGAGGCTAATCCTTGCCTCCCTACTTGCATGAGGCTAATCCTTGCCTCCCTACTTGCATGAGTGTGACGACCCGGCCCGTCGTCACGAGAGTTACCGCCCCGTTTCCCCCATTTTCTGCCTCCTCATGTCTTATTATAAGAGTCTTGAGTGAACGAGTCGATTTGGATTGGTTTTGGATGGAAGTGAGACACTTAGTCTCTTTAAGGAAGGCTTGTTTTGGAAAAGTCAACCGGATGTTGACCTATTAGTTAGAGGCTTCGGATGTGATTTTCGGTAATTTGGTTAGCTTTGGGGTTTGATTTGTGACTTAGGAGTGTGATCGGAATTGATTTTGGAGGTCCGGTGTAGAATTAGGCTTGAATTGGCGAAGTTAGTATTTTGGCGAATTCCGGTTGATAGGTGAGAATTTGATCCGGGGTCGGAATGGAATTCCGAGAGTTGCTGTAGCTTCGTTAGGTGATTTTTGACGTGTGTGCAAAATTTCAGGTCATTTTGAGGTGTTCTGGTCGGGTTTTTGATCAAATGCGTAATTCATAAGTTTTAGAAGAACTTAGGCTTGAATTCGATGTAATCTGATGGTTTTGGTGTTGTTTGTGGTGTTTTGATGGTTGGAGCAAGTTTGAATGATGTTTTAGGATGGCTTGGCACTTTTGGTTGAGGTCCCGGGGGCCTCGGGGTGAATTTCGGATGGCCATCGGGATGATTTTTGGACATAGTAAGATTTGCTGCAGGTCTGGTATCTGGTATTTCTGCACATGCGGAAAAGGAACCTCAGATGCGGTTGCGCAGGTGCGGGAGGAAGTTCGCAGGTGCGATCTATGGCTTGTCTAGAAGATACCACAGATGCGGAAGGGAAGCCGCATCTGCGAGGCTGCAAATGCGGTAGTTGTGTCGCGGAAGCGGAGGCGGGTGGATTTGGCATTTCCGCAGAAGCGGACAATAACCCGCAGGAGCGAGGTCCGCATATGCGGTAGAGGACCGCAGAAGCGGTCATTGTCTTTAAGTGTGGATCCGCAGAAGCGGAAAATAACCGTAGAAGTGGTAGTCGCAGATGCGGTGGTGGGACCGCAGATGCGAAAATCCCTGTTATCAGAAGGGTTTTAAGGCTCATTTTGTTCCGCGAGCTTAAGTCTAATTCCACCATTTTTAAGCAACCTTGAGAGCTATTGGACGGAATTGAAGGGGGATTTCGACAAGGTGTGATTGGAGGTAAGTACCCCGGCCTAAATACATGAAATTATAGTAGAATTAACATGGAAATTTGTGGAAATTCATCAAAAGAGGGTAAAGCCAGGGCTTGAGAATTTGGTGTTTTAAAATGGAAATTGAGGGGTCAAATGGACTCCGATTTTGGTAAATTTGATATGCATAGACTCGTGGCGCGATGAGGAATCCGGTGATGTTAATTTTCTAATTTTTCGAGAAGTGGGCCCGGGGCTCGGGTTTTGCCAACTTCGTGAATTTCGATATTTTTCGAGTCTTTTTGATTGGGGTATATTCCCTTAGCCTATTGTAACGTAATCGTTGTGGTTTTGGCCAGATTCGACGCGCGAGGAGGTTGATTTGCGAGGCAAGGGCATAGCGAGCTGGGACTTTGGCCAGCTTGAGGTGAGTAATGGTTATAAATGATGTCCTGAGGGTTCGAAACCCCGGATTTGCACAACGTAGTGCTATGTTGAGGTGAGACACACACTGCATGATGAGCGTGGGGTCCATTACTGCTGGGGATTTGGACTTGGTCCATCCTGATTGATGATTTTTCTGTGTTTTTGACTGAGACTTAAATTATATCATTACAGTTTGGGCTAGTTGCCTTGTTTGGGGCCTTGTGCCGACCTGTAGAACCCTTAGGGGAAATTGTACATGATTGACCTCACTTCATTCGTTAAAAATAATACCCTCAGTCATGTTTCTAACTGTTTAATCTATTAGGAACCGACTTTGGAATAACTAAACCAAAAACGAGAGTAACATATGGCTTGGAGTCCCTATCCTATCTTAGCATGCCCGAGGGGCTAAGTTATATTGACTGAGAGGGGTTGAGGACCCCGTTGTGAGGGTATTTGATATGTATTGGATCGGGCTGCACGCCACAGCAGTATATATATATTTATACGGATCGGGATGCACGCCGTAGCAGTATATTATCGGATCGGGCTGCACGCCGCAGCAGTGTATTTATATGGATCGGACGGCACGCCGCAGTAGTATAGTGCTTGGGCTGAAGGAGCCCCTCCGGAGTCTGCACACCCCCAGTGAGCGCAGTCGACTATTATTATTGGCACGGGATACACGCCGCAACAGTATATATATATGGATCGGGCTGCACGCCGCAGCAGTGTACTATATGGATCGAGCTGCATGCCGCAGCGGTATAATTATGATTTCGGTTATCGGGAGGAGTAAATGGGTTGAGTACTGGCTTAAAGGATTTTTACCTGATTTCTTCAATCAGTTTCTGTTTAACTGTTCTTACTGCTTTGATATAGAACTGCTTAGTGTATTTTACGAGATTTCTCTCCGTCAATCATTATTTATTGCTATTACTCACTGAGTCGGAGTACTCACTTTACTCCCTGCACCATGTGTGTAGATACAGGTATTCCGGAGGCGTAGATTGAGCTATTGCTGCTATTCAGATCTCACCGGAGTCATCGAGGTAGCTGCATGGCGTTCGCAGACTCGATTTCTCCCTCTATCCTCTTTACTTTCAGCATTTTAGACTATCTTGTTTAGGTTGTTCCTCAGACTGTATTAGAGGCTCTTGACTCGTGACACCAGATCAGTGGGATTTGTAGTGATATTTCTTGTTTTCCGCACATTGTATCTACTGTTATAGATTTATAATCATGGTAATGTGGTATTTAAACTCTGTTATTTGGTAATAAACTCTATATGAGGGATTGAGAGTGTTGAATTGGTCGGGCTTGCCTAGCACTGTGTTGGGCGCCATCACGACCGGGTTGGGGTCGTGACAAGTTGGTATCAGAGCCTAGGTTACTAGGTCTCGCGAGTCATGAGCCGGTTTAGTAGAGTCTCGCGGATCGGTAAGGAGACGTCTGTACTTATCCTCGAGAGGCTGCAGAACCTTTAGGAAAATTCCACATTCTTGAAAATTCTTGTCGTGCGAACTTGTTTATTCGAATACTAAACTTCTCCCTATTCTATTGTCTCACAGA
Organism: Nicotiana attenuata; assembly: GCF_001879085.1. Classification (NCBI taxonomy): domain Eukaryota; kingdom Viridiplantae; phylum Streptophyta; class Magnoliopsida; order Solanales; family Solanaceae; genus Nicotiana; species Nicotiana attenuata. Next base: position 3,483 of record NW_017674417.1, read on the forward strand.
TGGTGAGGACACGAGCTACCGGACGTGACGGACGACCACCAGTGCCACCTACTGAGGCCACCAGAGGCCGTGGACGTGGTCGTGGTCGTGGCCGAGGCAGAGCAGCGAGGGCAGCACCTATTGATCCACCAGCTGCCCCAGTTCCGGATCAGGCTCCAGCGGCACCAGCTCAGGCACCGACTGTGCCCATAGTGATTCCCTGGGCCTTCAG
>NW_017674417.1:7233-10939 GCF_001879085.1 Nicotiana attenuata
TATTTTGTGAGTGGTCTCCCGTCGGACGTTTGAAGCTAGTTTGATTTCTAGTTTGGGTGTAGTTTGGAGTCGGCTGACCAACGTCCGCGCACTTCATTCCAGTATGTACTACTTATTCTTTGGAGCGGTTGGCAGGGATCTTTATCCAGGAGGTTGTCCGGTTGCATGGAGTTCCAGTGTCTATTATCTCAGATAGGGGTACTCAGTTCACTTCTCAGTTCTGGAGGACTTTTCAGCGGGAGTTGGGTACACAGGTGGAGTTGAGCACAGCGTTTCATCCTCAGACGGATGGGCAGTCCGAGCGTACCATTCAGATATTGGAGGATATGTTGCGAGCCTGTGTTAATGATTTTGGAGGTTCTTGGGATGCGTTTTTGCCGCTTGCAGAGTTTGCCTACAACAACAGTTATCAATCGAGTATTCAAATGGCTCCGTATGAGGCGTTGTATGGGAGGCGGTGTAGGTCTCCTGTTGGTTGGTTCGAGCCCGGTGAGGCTAGGCTATTGGGGACAGAGATGGTTCAGGATGCCTTGAAGAAGGTGAAGCTGATTCAGGAGAGGCTTCGTACAGCACAGTCGCGTCAGAAGAGTTATGCGGACCGTAAGGTTCGGGATGTGTCATATATGGTTGGTGAGAAGGTCTTGCTGAAGGTTTCGCCCATGAAAGGTGTTATGCGGTTCGGGAAGAAAGGGAAGCTGAGTCCGCGGTTTATCGGACCTTTTGAGGTACTTAGGAGGATTGGGGAGGTGGCTTATGAGCTTGCTTTGCCACCCAGCTTGTCAGGCGTGCATCCGGTATTCCATGTATCTATGCTCCGGAAGTATGTTGGGGACCCATCTCATGTATTGGATTTTAGCACTGTGCAGTTGGATGATGATTTGACCTATGATGTGGAGCTAGTGGCTATTTTAGGTCGTCAGGTTCGGAAGTTGAGATCAAAGGATATAGCTTCGGTAAAGGTGCAGTGGAGAGGTCGGCCCGTGGAGGAGGCTACTTGGGAGACCGAGCGAGAGATGCGGAGCAGATATCCTCAGTTGTTTGGGACTTCAGGTATGTTTCTTGACCCGCTCGAGGACGAGCGTTTGTTTTAGTTGGGGAGGATGTGACGACCCGGCCCGTCGTCACGTGAGTTACCTCCCCGTTTCCCCCATTTTCTGCCTCCTCATGTCTTATTATAAGAGTCTTGAGTGAACGAGTCGATTTGGATTGGTTTTGGATGGAAGTGAGACACTTAATCTCTTTAAGGAAGGCTTGTTTTGGAAAAGTCAAACGGATGTTGTCCTATTAGTTAGAGGGCTCGGATGTGATTTCCGGTGATTTGGTTAGCTTCGGGGGTTGATTTGTGACTCAGGAGTGTGATCAGAATTGATTTTGGAGGTCCGGTGTAGAATTAGGCTTGAATTGGCGAAGTTAGTATTTTGGCGAATTCCAGCTGATAGGTGAGAATTTTATTCGAGGTTCGGAATGGAATTCCGAGAGTTGCTGTAGCTTCGTTAGGTGATTTTTGATGTGTGTGCAAAATTTCAGGTCATTCGGAGGTGTTTTGGTCGGGTTTTTGATCAAATGCGTAATTCGGAAGTTATAGAAGAACTTAGGCTTGAATTCGATGTAATTTGATAGTTTTGGTGTTGTTTGTGGTGTTTTGATGGTTGGAGCAAGTTTGAATGATGTTTTAGGATGGGTTGGCACTTTTGGTTGAGGTCCCGGGGGCCTCGGGGTGATTTCGGATGGCCATAGGGATGATTTTTGGACTTAGTAAGATTTGCTGCAGGTCTGGTATCTGGTATTTCCGCACCTGCGGAAAAGGAACCGCAGATGCGGTTGCGCAGGTGCGGGAGGAAGTTCGCAGGTGCAGTCTATGGCTTGTCTGGAAGATTCCGCAGATGCGGAAGGGAAGCCGCATCTGCGAGGCCGCAGATGCGGTAGTTGTGTCGCGGAAGCGGAGGCGGGTGGATTTGGCATTTCCGCAGAAGCGGACAATAACCCGCAGGAGCGAGGTCCGCATATGCGGTAGAGGACCGCAGAAGCGGTCGTTGTCTTTAAGTGTGGATCCACAGAAGCGGTAGTCGCAGATGCGGTGGTGGGACCGCAGATGCGAAAATCCCTGTTATCAGAAGGGTTTTAAGGCTCATTTTGTTCCGTGAGCTTAAGTCTAATTCCACCATTTTTAAGCAACCTTGAGAGCTATTGGACGGAATTGAAGGGGGATTTCGACAAGGTGTGATTGGAGGTAAGTTCCCTGGCCTAAATACATGAAATTATGGTAGAATTAACATGGAAATTTGTGGAAATTCATCAAAAGAGGGTAAAGCCAGGGCTTGAGAATTTGGTGTTTTAAAATGGAAATTGAGGGGTCAAATGCACTCCGATTTTGGTAAATTTGATATGTATAGACTCGTGGCGAGATGAGGAATGATGTCAATTTTCTAATTTTTCGAGAAGTGGGTCCGGGGCTCGGATTTTGCCAACTTCGTGAATTTCGATATTTTCGAGTCTTTTCGATTGGGTTATATTCCCTTAGCCTATTGTAACGTATTCGTTGTGGTTTTGGCCAGATTCGACGCACGAGGAGGTTGATTTGCGAGGCAAGGGCATAGCGAGCTAGGACTTTGGACAACTTGAGGTGAGTAATGGTTATAAATGATGTCCTGAGGGTTCGAAACCCCGGATTTGCACAACGTAGTGCTATGTTGAGGTGAGACACACACTGCATGATGAGCGTGGGGTCCATTACTGCTGGAGATTTGGACTTGGTCCATCCCGATTGATGATTTTTCTGTGTTTTTGACTGAGACTCAAATTATATCATTACAGTTTGGGCTAGTTGCCATGTTTGGGGCCTTGTGCCGACCTGTAGAACCCTTAGGGGAAATTGTACATGATTGACCTCACTTCATTCGTTAAAAATAATACCCTCAGTCATGTTTCTAACTGTTTAATCTATTAGGAACCGGCTTTGGAATAACTAAACCAAAAACGAGAGTAACATGTGGGTTGGAGTGCCTATCCTATCTTAGCATGCCCGAGGGGCTAAGTTATATTGACTGAGAGGGGTTGAGGACCCCGTTGTGAGGGTATTTGATATGTATTGGATCGGGCTGCACGCCGCAGCAGTATATATATTTATTTATACGGATCAGGCTGCAGCAGTATATTATCGGATCGGGCTGCACGCCGCAGCAGTATATTTATATGGATCGGACTGCACGCCGCAGTAGTATAACGCTTGGGCTGAAGGAGCCCCTCCGGAGTCTGCACACCCTCAGTGAGCGCAGTCGACTATTATTATTGGATCGGGCTGCACGCCGCAAATATATATATATATATATATATATATATATATATATATATATATATATATATATATATATATATATATATATGGATCGGGCTGCACGCCGCAGCAGTGTACTATATGGATCGGGCTGCACGCCGCAGCGGTATAATTATGATTTCGGTTATCGGGAGGAGTAAATGGGTTGAGTACTGGCTTAAAGGATTTTTACCTGATTTCTTCATTCAGTTTCTGTTTAACTGTTCTTACTGCTTTGATATAGAACTGCTTAGTGCTTTTTACGAGATTTCTTTCCGTCAGTCATTATTTATTGCTATTACTCACTGAGTCGGAGTACTCACTTTACTCCCTGCACCATGTGTGCAGATACAGGTATTCCGGAGGCGTAGATTGAGCTATTGCTGCTATTCA
>NW_017674417.1:13665-17434 GCF_001879085.1 Nicotiana attenuata
TTTGATTTAATCGGGTTCCCGGTGTTGTTTTAGGTGTTTTAAGGATTGGTACAAGTTTGAATAAGGTATTAGGTGGTATTGGTGCTTTTGGTTGAGGTCCCGGGGGCCTCGGGATGATTTCGGATGGTCGACGGGAAGAAATTCTAAAGTGTGCAGCAGCAGATTTTGAGTCTTCTGGTATTTCCGCTTCTGCGGCTTAGGAACCGCAGAAGCGGAGCCGCAGAAGCGGCTTCTTCATCGCAGAAGCGATTCCAGGCATCTCCGTAGGAACCGCAGAAGCGGTCCCTTCCTCCGCATACGCGGGACCGCAGAAGCGGGATTTGTGCCGCAGAAGCGGAGTCTGGCCCTTAAGTGAAAAACCGCAGAAGCGGCTCGTGGTCCGCAGAAGCGGGACCGCATAAGCGGTCCCTTGTCCGCAGAAGCGGAAATGACTGTTCAGAAATATCAATTTCGAGGGTTAAATTTCATAAGTTTGAAAATCGATTGAAAGCTCGGGAGAAGGCGGTTTTGAGTGGGTTTTGAAGAGAAAATCATTGGGTAACGTTTCCTTGATCCCTTTTCATTATATTTCATCATTATATAGCTAAATACATCATTGGAATTCGAATTTAGGATCAAAAATTAGATAATTTGGGGTAAAACTTCATTACCTAAACTATTGAGTTTTGAGTGGGCATTTGACCTCCGATTTGGGAGATTTTTATATGGTTAGACTCGTCAGGGTACGAGGCTTCTAAAAATGTGAAAATTATTCGATTCCGAGGCATTGGCCTGAAGGGCATTTTGGTCATTTCACCTAATTTCACGCCGTAGCTTTGAATTTATTAGCAAAAACAGGTGTTTGCGATGTTATTTATAATGTGTAATTGAATTGAATAGATTTGGGCCATTTGGAATCGGATACTCGTGGCAAGAGCGTGGTTTCTAGTTGATATTGAGCCGGTTCGAGGTAAGTGGCTTGTCTAACTTTGTGTGGGGGACCTTTTTTTTCCTTAGGATATGATCTTGAATATTTGAATGCCCCGTACGTGAGGTGACGAGCGCGTACTTGAGCTAATTGTTGTAAATCCGTTTCTACTTGAAGTATCTAAATTGAGATTTCTTGTTTACTTGTTCATTTTAACTGTAAGTTTGTACCTGTGCTAGCGTAGAGACTTATGTTTAGCTGGCTTACTTGCTTATTTGCTTTAACTGTGCTATTTGTACTCTGTGAAGCATGTTAGGCTATAATTTAGTACTTCGTGTCCTGATTTTTAGCATTGTTCCGAGATTTATGAATCGTTGTTGTTGTGTGTTTAATTTGGGACTACGGGACGGCTTCCCGGGAGATCCCCCTGTACTTGAGATACTCTGGACTGAGGGTGCGGGATACTAAGAGATCCCTGGCACATGTGTTTCTATATATATATATTGGGATACCAAGAGATCCCCGGTCTACTTATTGAGGATACCAAGAGATCCTCGGGATACCAAGCGATCCCCGACTTACTTATTGAGGATACTAAGAGATCCTCGGGATACCGAGAGATCCCCAGTGTTGATGATGAGGATACCAAGAGATCCTCGGGATACCAAGAGATCCCCCGGCTACTATTCCTTGTTGAGGGCAGTTTTCCGTGTATTGTTACCTTTGCTTTCTATTACTGTTCTTCCTTATTTACCTGGTTTAGATTCTCGCTGTAGACTTTATTTAAACTATTTCTGTTATCTCATTATTTATTATGTTATCTCAGTAGGGCCCTGACCTTCCTCGTCACTACCCAACCGAGGTTAGGCTTGGCACTTACTGAGTACCGCTGTGGTGTACTCATGCCCTTCCTGCGCATGTTTTCATGTGCAGATCCAGGTACTTCCTCCCAGATGTATCATCCTCGTGGTGGAGAGTCCTAGCTGAGACTTGATGTATATCTGCTACGTTCGCAGACCAGGAGTCTCTACTCTATTCCGGCTTTAGCAGATAGTTCCTTTTCTTTCCTTTCATGTTGTTTAGACATTCTGGTGTAGAGCAGTTTACTACATTCTATTAGCCTGTGTTTCCCTCGTGAGTTTCTGGGTTTTGGGATTTAGTTGTAGACTTCCGCATACTTTGAGTGGTATAGGCCGAGTGGCCTTATATACAGTTGTTATTTCCGTATGTTCAGTTTTAATTAATTATTTCGCAAATGATAATTTGTTATTCCGCACTATTAGGCTTACCTAGTTGTAGGGACTAGGTGCCATCACGACAAGTTTATGGAGGGTGGACTGGGGTCGTGACAAGTTGGTATCAGAGCTCTAGGTTCATAGGAGTCACGGAACACAAGCCTGTTTATTAGAGTCTCGCTGATCGGTACGGAGACGTCTGTACTTATCTACGAGGGGCTATGTAACTGTTTAGGAAAAATCTTCATTTCATTTGAATTCCTCGTCGTGCGATATTTTTGGACATCAATTCTAAACTTCTGACTTCTATTCTCTCACGAATGGTGAGGACACGTGCTACTCGAGATGATCAGGCACCCGCGCCCCCTACTGCAGCCGTCAGAGGCCGGGGCCGGGGGAGAGGTCGAGGACGCGCACGTGGTGCAGCCAGAGCACCTGCGCGAGCTGCCGCCGAGGTACCACCAGCAGATCTAGCCGGAGCCCAGGCACCTGGCACACCTACTACTGCCACTACTACTCCAGCGCTCCAGGAGACTTTGGCATAGTTCATGAGCATGTACACCACCTTGGCTTAGGCGGGGTTGCTTCCCCTTGCTACAGCCACATCCCAGGCCGGGGGAGGAGCACAGACTCCCGCCGTCCGCACTCCTGAGCAGCGAGTGCAGGTTGAGCAGGTTCCCGAGATTATTCTGGCACCGCCAGCAGCACCAGCTCAGCCCGAGGATGGGTCAGCTGCTTCAGAGGACGAGCAGCGCAGGCTTGAGAGGTTCAAGAAGTATGATCCCCCAGTGTTCAGTGGATTAGCATCAGACGATGCCTTGGGATTTCTAGAGGAGTGTCATCGTATTCTTCGCACTATGGGCATAGTGGAGTCCAGCGGGGTTTCTTTCACTGCTTTTCAGCTTTGGGGAGCCGCCTATGATTGGTGGCGGACTTATGAGATAGACAGTCCAGTCGAGGCTGCTACACTGACTTGGACCCAGTTCTCGGATATGTTCATGAGAGAGTTCGTCCCCCAGAGTCTCAGGGATGCATGGCGCGCAGAGTTTGAGCATTTGCGCCAGGGTGCTATGACCATTTCAGAGTATGCTATCCGTTATACCAGGTTGGCCAGGCATGCACCGGCTTTGGTTGCTACAGTTCGGGAGAGAGTTCGCAGGAGGTTCTTATTCCACCCATCAGATCTAGCATGGCTCGAGAGTTGGAGATGGACATTCCTTATCAGCAGGTAGTGAGCGTTGCTAGGAGGATTGAGGGTATGCTCGCCAGGGAGCGAGGGGAGAGGGAGGCCAAGAGGTCTCGAGAGTCGGGTCACTACTCTGGTGCCCGTACCCCATCAGCAGGTCGTCATGGCAGAGGTTATTCGGGTCGCCCTGTACATTCAGCTCTTCCAGCAGCCGGCAGTACTCCAGCTCCGCCTCCACCTCAGGAGCCTTATTATGCACCTCCATTTTCTAGCGCGCCTCCTGCGCGGGGTGCTTCCAGAGGTCAGTCCAGCAGACCTGGCCCTAGTCAGTCGCAGGCACCGCGTCCTCCCAGAGCTTGTTACGAGTGTGGTGATACACGTCACTTGGTGAGGGATTTCCCCAGACTTGGGAGGAGCGCGCCCCCACAGACTTCTCAGCCA
>NW_017674417.1:18556-55058 GCF_001879085.1 Nicotiana attenuata
TACCATCAGTTGAATATTCGGGAGCCAGATATCCCGAAGACTGCCTTCAGGACTCGATATGGCCATTACGAGTTCCTTGTCATGTCATTTGGGCTGACCAATGCCCCTGCAGCTTTCATGCATTTGATGCACAGTGTGTTCAGGCCATATCTTGACTCGTTCGTGATTGTTTTTATTGATGATATTCTGGTGTATTCCCGGAGTCGGGAAGATCATGAGCAACACCTGAGGACCGTGCTAGAGACCTTGAGGGAGAAAAAGTTATATGCAAAGTTCTCAAAATGTGAGTTTTGGCTGAGTTCTATGGCATTCTTAGGCCATGTGATTTCTAGTGAGGGTATTCGGGTGGATCCGAGGAAGGTAGAGGCCGTGCAGAGTTGGCCCAAGCCGTCCTCAGCTACAGAGATTCGCAGTTTCCTTGGCTTGGCGGGTTATACCGTCGTTTCGTGGAGGGATTTTCATCGATTGCTGCCCCTATGACTAGATTGACCCAGAAGGGTGCCCCATTTCAGTGGATAGAGGAGTGTGAGGCGAGCTTTCAGAAGCTCAAGACAGCTTTGACTACAGCCCCTATCTTGATGTTGCCTACCGGTTCGGGGTCTTATACTGTCTATTGTGACGCCTCGAGAGTTGGCCTTGGAGCAGTGTTGATGCAGGACGGTAGGGTGATTGCCTACGCGTCCAGGCAGTTGAAGATACATGAAAAGAATTACCCTGTCCACGACCTTGAGTTAGCTGCCATTGTTCTTGCCTTGAAGATCTGGCGTCATTATTTATGTGGAGTGCCTTGCGAGATCTATACTGATCATCGGAGTTTACAACACTTGCTCAAGCAAAAGGATCTCAATATGCGTCAGAGGAGGTGGTTAGAGCTGCTGAAGGATTATGACATCACTATCCTATATCACCCGGGCAAGGCCAATGTGGTGGCGGATGCCTTGAGTCGCCGGGCGGAGAGTTTGGGGAGTTTGGCATATTTACCAGCTTCAGAGAGGCCTATGGTGATGGATGTTCAGGCCTTAGCCAGCCAGTTCGTGAGATTGGATCTTTCAGAGCCCAGTCGAGTTCTAGCTTGTGTGGTTTCCCGGTCCTCCTTAGTTGATCTTATCAGGGAGCGACAGTATGATGACCCTCATTTGCTTGTCCTTCGGGACAAGGTTCAACGTGGAGATGCCAGGGATGTGACCATTGGAGATGATGGAGTATTGAGGATGCAGGGCCGGATTTGTGTGCCCAATGTTGATGGTCTTCGAGAGATGATTCTAGCAGAGGCCCATAGTTCGCGGTATGGATGGTGGAGAGTCCTAGCTGAGACTTGAGGTATATCTGCTACGTTCGCAGACCAGGAGTCTCTACTCTATTCCGGCTTTAGCAGATAGTTCCTTTTCTTTCCTTTCCTGTTGTTTAGACATTCTGGTGTAGAGCAGTTTACTACATTCTATTAGCCTGTGTTTCCCCCGTGAGTTTCCGGGTTTTGGGATTTAGTTGTAGACTTCCGCATACTTTGAGTGGTATAGGCCAAGTGGCCTTATATACAGTTGTTATTTCCGTACGTTCAGTTTTAATTAATTATTCCGCAAATGATAATTTATTATTCCGCACTGTTAGGCTTACCTAGTTGTAGGGACTAGGTGCCATCACGACAAGTTCATGGAGGGTGGACTAGGGTCGTGACAGAACTCTTTTCAAGAATCATCGATTCCAAAGTATTTTCACCTTTTCTTAAATTAGGGTTTTTGGAACTTCTTCTAAAAACCTTTTTTAAACTGATTCTTTATGTTTAAACTTCTACCTCTTGCATATTTCGACTGATTCTACTGCCTTTTCAACTCGCCTATGTTGAAAGCCCTAAATTTCTAAGATTTCTTTGTTTTGGTTCTGTGTGTTAGCATGACTACTCGATTCTTGTTTAAGTTTCTGCGATTATCTTGCCTCAAACATGTTCTACTGAGTTTTCTTATGCCTAACCTATATCGCCTCTTTATGTTTGTGTCCATCTTGACTGGTCAATACTTGCCTCTTTGCATGATGTGTTTGGTTACTCCCATTCCACTCCTTTTATATGCTAAAACTCTCTCCTTGATTGACTCTGAACTCCTTGTTTCTTGGCCTGATTTTAAAACTTCCCTGTATACTCTCGATTCCCCTGTTAACTTGTTTACTTGTTACTCCCCTTAAATCAGTAATTTCGAATCCCTGATTCCCTGATTTACTATGTGCTGATTGTCGATTATTTCCATACTCTGCAACTTTATTTTGTTTTATTAACTTACTTGGTGAACCGAGTATTTTACTGATTCTTCATTAGTTGTTTCCTTAATTAAACCCCTATGTACTTACCCCTAATTGTCTATTTTATACCTTATACTCTATTTGATTTCTTTTCTTGATCATTTCTGCCTATCACCGTTGGTTGATTCCCCCCTTAATTAAAGGGGTACTTACATTGATTTGATTCTGATTAGTATTTGGTTCCATTATTACTATGCTACTATGATTCTTGCTTTATTTTACCTAATTTTCGAACTACTATATATACACACTCTCTCATTAACACAAACACACAAACACTTTGGTTCAAAAAGCTCTCTCTCTCTCACTTAAACTTTATGTTCTCTCTTTGTGCTACTTGCTACTATTCTGAGTTAGCCGGCTACAAGCCAAGGCTAACTGTTATGCTTCCTGCTCCTTCACATTTGTTTATAGTCTTCTTTACTGGTATGTTCTAATTTCAGTTTAAGTTCCAAAAACAATATGGTTCTTTTATTGTTCAATTCATCCTGTTTCTGGTTTGCTTTTACTTATGGTTTTGCTGTGAAACTTGCAGTTAATATGATTGCATGATTAGCATGTCATGTACTCCCCTTCCTTAGGATCAGTACAAACATGTTACCCCCCTCTATGAAGTCTGTCTCCATGTGATTCTGCTCTATCTGGTTTCTGTAGGAGTCTCCTTGTGAAGTAGTCAGCACTCCTAAACTTGTATGGTTCTGGGATTGACCTAAAATCATATGGATCCTATACTGAACCCCCTTAAGCATTGCTGGTTCTGTGACTATGTCTGATCAGTTGTGTCTGAGCATGTCTGTACCAGTTTCCTAAGACCTTTGCTTGTTATGTGTTTACAATCATGTGTTCTATGTATCCCCAATCCCCATCACCCTTGTGTGTAGGTCCTTTCCTCCTGTTTTGGTCCTGTGAGTATTGCTGATGTGGTTTTAGACTCCATGTTTGATTTAGTGTTTCTTGTTCATGTAATTCTCTCTTTTTAAAGTTGTTTTACTGCATGACTCCCTCTTTTACTCCACAAATTATTTCAAACAAACCTCCTTTTAATAATATTTTCCTACTAAAACCTTTCAAACTGTGTCAATCACTCCCACTCTACTCCTAAGTAAATAGGTTCCGCCCCCTCCAGTATGTGTACTGCCTTGGGATCCTCTTGAGAACCTTCTGAACTCTGGCATACTGAGGTTGGCCCTTCCACACTGCACTCATTCAATTTTGGTTACCAAGTCTAGGTGTAAGCACTGCCCGGGATCCTTGAGATCCTTAGGGAACTTTGATGCACCTAGACTATGACATTGTCTATGGAATTTGGGCATTTGAGGCTATTGGAAGCTTTGGAAACCTGGGCCTAATTGAAGGCTCCCTATAGAATAACTTCTTATTTTCTTATTTACTTATGTAATTCATTCATATGGTCTGTAATAATTTGTAAACGAATATTGGGATAATTAGTGAAAAGGGGTGGATAGCTACATGTTTTTGGGGTAATACGGGTAGAAACCATGCCTATAGGACTTTACGTTTAGATATGATTGCCTTAGCAAGTAGAAAACATGCCTATAGGACTTTTACATCTTGTCATGTTTGTCTCACCATGTTAGAAATCATGCCTATAGGTTTTAGGTGATTCCATAATAGAAATCATGTTTATAAGTCTTAAAATCAGTTTCACAAGTAGATGCCATGCCTATAGGATATAATTTAATCTAGCTTCTGTTATAACAAGTGTTTACATGTTTTTTATTTTCCTGCAAAGTTTCTGAAATCAGTGTTAAACAACTAGATACCATGCCTATAAGGAACGCCACCAGAAATTCTACCTATAGATCTAAACTAGTTTAGTTTGAATGAATCAATTCGATTAACGATTAGCCCACTTCGAAACTAGTTAATTAATGGTCTATTTTCCCTAAAACAAGTTCTTTCAAAAAGTGCCTCAATCTATCATGCCTATAGGGATCAAAAGAGTCCGTTTTAAAGACCTTCCTTGTTTCACTATGTAAAATGTAGTCATCAGTATTCCGCGTATAGGCAAGCCTATAGGACGTTTTCAAATCTTGTAACTATGAAACTGTTTCTGTGACTTAATGTTATTCTGGATTAACATCTTTTAAAAAAAAAATTCAGTAGGCAACATGCTAGGGTCATTACTTCTGAGTTTACAAAATAAACTACCTGTCTTCTGTATACTTCACTTAGACATCATGCCTTAGGATACTGCTTAACAAAAGGCCCTTATTTGTGCTTGAGTCGTGCTGCCTATGTGTATTGTTTGAGGAGGTAAACATGAGCCTCTAATTGCTCCCTTTTATCTTATGTGCTAAACTCCTAATTGTTCTTGTTTGTCGCCTTAGTATTTTCACCTTTAAAACCTTAGGGGTCTGTCTAGAACCACCTATAGGTAAAGATCCTAAATCCCTCCAGGACTATTAAGAAGGGACGGGTAACAACACGCAATAGAGATCGTTGACCAACACTCGCTTTGAATGACCACTAAGGGGATGGGAAGGGTAGATATGGGATATGATGACTACGTGCTAATGTCACGTGTAGCCCCTCATTGAGGAGTGTTTACCGGACATTGTGTGGGGTGATCCTATAGGCTAATCAACCTAGGACTCCTCCTTTTCAAAATTCCTTTTGTTTTATAATACAACCTGTCCAAAACCTATTTCTTATTATTTGAGTTATAAATACATGCCTTATTCGTAATTATTTTTTTCAAGTATTTATTTGGACTGATTCGTAAATATATGTTCGACCGGGACCCACAGTTGTGGACCAAGAGGGGTGCCTAACACTTTCCCCTCGAGGTTATTTCGAGCCCTTACCCTAAGTCTCTGGTAATGCAAACGAATCCAAGAGTTAATCTCTCTAGGTGCCCTAACGCACCATAACTTGTTAGGTAGCGACTCTTCAAAAACCCAATTCCCAAAAGGAAAAGAGTTATTTCCACCATGAAATATCGAAACCCGGATCTCTCTTCGCGGAGGGAAAAAAGGGGGCACGACACACGATTACAGCTTGGTCGACCCCTTATCACTCCACTTAAGGACGACCATTCCCAGTCAGATTTTGACCCATTCAAGTATTAATATCTTAAATAGAAAAAAAGAAATAATTGGTACGTCAAATCATTAGGTTTAATTGTAATAATATAGTAGTATCACATGTTTCACGAGTGATTCTTCTATATATCAGAGCACAAGGTTTACCATTTGTTTAATCATCCACTTCCCATATAATTAAATGGATTGCAAGATTCTTTTTTAAATTTATCATATATGAAGTTTTAAGTAACAAATTATCCCCCCCCCCCCCTTACTTTTTATAATTAAATCTTATTATATGAGTTTGATCTTACTTTTGCAGCCAGGTCCAATAGCATGTTTGACCAAGCTTCTTTTGAGACAAAAGCGTTTTTTTTGTCAAAAGTGATTTTTGTGATTATTTCTAAAATTAAGGTGTTTGGCTAAGCTTTTGAAAGGAAAAAAAGTGCTTTTGAGGAGAAACAGAAGCAGTTTTGGAGAAGTAGAAAAATGTAGCTTCTCTCCAAAAGTACTTTTTTGAAAAACACTTTTGAGAAAAATACACTTAGAAGAGTTTTCTAAAGCTTGGCCAAACACTAATTGCTGCTCAGAAGTGCTTTTCAAATTAATTAGCCATACACAAACTGTTTCTCACCAAAAGTACTGTGGTCGCAGGTGCGGTGTGAAGGCCGCAGAAGCGGAGTCGCTTCTGCGGAAGAAGGATCGCAGAAGCGGATGAGTGCTTGGGAGACCTGTTTGTAGAAGCATACGTGTTCGCTTAGATGCGCACCAGCTGAAGCGGGCTTTGGACCGCAGAAGCGGAACTGGGAAGGGAGCTGGGACCGCAGAAGCGGCTTGGAGGCTCGCAGAAGCAAGTCCGCAGAAGCGGAGTGAAGGGACATAGGAGCGGAAAAAGCCGCAGATGCGGGTAAGAGGTCGCTTTTGCGAGCAGAAGAGATTAAGTATCCGCAGAAGCAGAAGTGCTGGTAGAACACTTAAATACAAGGGTCGCAATTTTTGCTTCATTTTAGAAATTTTGAGCTCGAGTTTTGGCGATTCCTGAGGAGATTTTCAAGGGGATTCTTGAGGTTTGTCCCTTGTGCTCATTTTTTATCAATGATATTGTTTCCCCATTGAATTTCCCACCTAGTTTGTGTGTGTTTAAGGTGGAATTGGGGAGTTTGAGGCTAGGGATTTGGAGAGTTTAAATTGGGAATTTGAGTGGTGATTTGGTGTCGGATTCTAATAAATTTGGTATGGTTGGACTCATGGCCGAATGGGTGTTCGTATTTTGTGACTTTTACTCGATTTCGAGACGTGGGCCCGAGTCGACTTTTTGGGCCGAATTTTCAGTTATTTGCTAAAGTCGTATTTTCATTATTTAAATTTGTTTCTTGTAGTTATATTTATAGTATGAAATTGTTTTGGCTAGATTCCAGCCGATAAGGGTCGGAAAATTAAGGGAAAGGCATTCTTATTGACTGATTGAGTTTGGTTTGAGGTAAGTGACTTGTCTAACCTTGTGTGGAAAAATCCCCTTAGGATTTGGTACTGTTGTAACAATTCGTGATATGTGAGTGTCGTGTACGCGAGGTGAGGAGTGCGTACACGGGCTAAACTTCCCATACTATAAATATGACCTCGTTACTACTCTTACTGAGTAGTCTTCTTTAATTCCTTAATTGAGTTGCCTTAGCATGTGTAGCTATCATGTTTAGCCTAGCATCGCATGTCTACATTTATAAACTCTTACTTGCAATCTGTGCAACATGCTTAGTTGAATTACCTGCTTTCTTGAGTTGTATTCAGTCTTTAACATTAGGATTTCTTGCTGTAAATTCGTTGTTCCATTGGTTACGAGTTGCATATTTGTTTTTGGGACTACAAGGCGATACCTCGAGAGCTCCCTTGTTGCATATTTACTTTTGGGACTGCGAGGCGGTACCTCAGAAGCTTCCCCGTAGCATATTTACTTTTGGACTACGAGGCAGTACCTCGAGAGCTCCCCTGTCGTGTATTTACATTTGGGATTACAAGGCGGTACCTCGGGAGTGCCCCGACTGTTAAACTCTATTTGTTGTGTAGTTACCTTTCCGAAACATCTCATTTGTTAATTTCTCAGTTGTTTCATTATATTATTATATCTTTTGCCTTGTTCTTCTATCCATTATGGCCACGACCTGACCTCGTTACTACTCTACCGAAGTTAGGCTTGGCACTTACTGGGTACCGTTGTGGTGTACTCATGCTACTCTTGTGCACATATTTTTGTGTGGATCCAGGTTTTTCCTACCAGGCCAGATACTAGTGAGATAGCCTGCACGTGGAGACTTCAAGGTACATCTGCCAGTGTCCGCAGACCTCGGAGTCCCTTCTATCCTTATTATGTTGTTTTACCATATTCTCCTTAGACTCTAAACTCTGATGTATAGAGGCACTTATTTCTCTTAGAAGCTTGTGACTTATTTCTACTGGGTTTTGGGAGTTGTAATTATTTGATTTGTAGTTTTCATTTATTTCAGTTGTTGAGATTTGAGTTCAGATTTTATATTCTGTTATTTTCGCAAAATTGTTAGGCTTACCTAGTATTAGAGGCTAGGTGCAATCACGACATCCTACGGAGGGAAATTTGGGGTCGTGAAGAGTTGGTATCTGGGCTCTAGGTTCATAGCTGTTATGAGTCACAAGCAGGTTTAGTAGAGTCTCGCGGATCGGTACGGAGACGTCTGTACTTATCTTCGGGAGGCTATGGAACTGTCAGGAAAAGCTTCACTTCTTAGATTCCTTATCGTGCGAGATTTTGACTTCAGACTCTAAATTTCTATCTTTCTATTCTCTCATAGATGGTGAGGACACACACAGCTGGATCAGATGACCAGACACCCGTGCCCCCTGCTAGAGCTGCGAGAGGTCGGGGTCGGGGTAGAGGCCGAGGATGTCCACTTAGTGCAGCCATGGCACCCGCACAAGCTGCTATAGAGGAGCCACCAATAGCTCTAGTTGGAGGGCAGGAACTTGAGACGCCTGTTACTGCATCAGCCCTCCAAGAGACTTTCGCCTAGTTTTAGAGCATGTTCAGTACCTTGGCTCAGGCAGGGTTAATACCACTTGCTCCTGCAACATCTCAGGCTGGGGGAGGGGCACAGACTCCCGTCGCCAGTACCCCAGAGCACTTGGTCTAGGTCGGCAGGTTCTAGAGGTCATACCAATGCAGCTGGAAGCTCCAATTTAGCTCGAGGTTAGGGCAGCAGTTTCTGAGGCAGAGCAGCTCAGGCTTGAGAGGTACAAGAAGTACCACCCTCCTACTTTCAGTGGCTTGGCATCAGAGGATCCCCAGGGTTTTCTTGAGGAGTGCCATCGTATCCTCCGTACTATGGGTGTTGTAGAGTCTAGTGGGGTTTGCTTCACTGGGTTCCAGCTTAAAGGAGCGGCTCATCAGTAGTGGCAAGCTTACGAGTTGGGTAAACCGGCCGAGGCAACTTCACTCACTTGGACCCAGTTTTTAGATATGTTCTTGTGGGAGTATGTTCCCCAGAGTCTTAGGGATGCTTGGCGCGCAGATTTTGAGCAGTTGCGCCAGGGTTCTATGACTGTCTCAGAGTATGCGGTCCAATTTAGTGACT
This sequence comes from Nicotiana attenuata, assembly GCF_001879085.1. Taxonomy (NCBI): domain Eukaryota; kingdom Viridiplantae; phylum Streptophyta; class Magnoliopsida; order Solanales; family Solanaceae; genus Nicotiana; species Nicotiana attenuata. Next base: position 27,498 of record NW_017674417.1, read on the forward strand.
TAGCTAGACATGCACCAGCCTTGCTTGTTACTGTTTGAGAGCGGGTTCGTAGATTTATTGAGGGGCTCAACCCCAGCATCAGACTTAGCATGGCCCGAGAGTTGGAGATAGATATTGTGTACCAGCAGGTAGTGGGGATTGCTAGGAGATTGGAGGGCATGCTGACTCGAAAGAGAGAGAGAGAGAGAGGAGAGATAGGCCAAGAGGTCTCGAGTGTTTTGCACTTCTAGTGGTACACATGCCCAGCTGCAGCTCGTCAGGGAACGGGTTATATGGGTCGCCCTGTTCATTCAGCACTTCCAGCCGCCAACGGTGCTCCGACCGCTCCTAGGCCCTAGGATCCCTATTATGCACCGCTAGTGTCTAGTGTACCTCTTGTATGGGGTGCTTTTAGTGGTCAGTCCAGTTGATCATGCTCGAGCCAGTCGCAGCAGCCACGTACTCCGAGAGCTTGTTTTGAGTGTGGTGACACTCTCCATATGGTGAAGGATTGCTCCAGACTTAGGAGGGTGCACCGCCACAAATTTCTCAGGCACCGCGTGCTTCACCGAATCCTCAAGCTATGATTACAGCACCAATTACCATCCACCTGCACCGCCAGCTAGAGGTGGAGGCCGAGCAGGTAGAGGTCTCCCTAAAGGGGGAGGCCAGGACAGATATTATGCCCTTCCTGCTAGGACGGAGGTAGTTGCATCCGATTCTATCATCACAGGTATTGTTCCGATCGTCATAGAGATGCATCAGTCTTATTTGATCCAGGCTCCACTTATTCCTATGTGTCATCTTATTTTGCCTCATATTTGGGTGTATCCCGTGATTCTTTGAGTTCACCTGTCTATATGTCTACACCCGTGGGTGATTCTATTATTGTTGACCGTGTGTATCAGTCGTGTTTGGTTGTTATCAGTGGTATTGAGACCAGAGCTGATTTATTACTGCTCAGTATGGTAGATTTCATGTTTTTTTGGGTATGGACTGGTTGTCGCCCTATCACGCTATCCTTGATTGTCACGCCAAGACGGTGACGTTGGCTATGCCAGGTGTTGCTACCCAATTTTTTCTTATATATTTTAAATATGCATAAATACCTTCAAAATAGCATATATATATGTATATATATGCATATATAAGCATGCACAAGGCTTTTATTATTTTTTTCCATAATTTTAAGGGTTTAAGTTGATTTATTTTCTCCCCTTTTATCCATAAAATCCCCCAATAATTATTTCCAAAATTATTGTTTTGATAATTCATTTATTTTATTTCTATATTTATGCCAAAATATGGCTAATGTAATTTTTATGTATTACATTTAGTATTTATTAAGCTAAATTGCATATAATTGCAATATTAGCCCTTTTTAAGATATAATTATATTTTATGTGCGTAAAATTGGTCCCTATATTTTTAAAATGTTAATTATGTGTTTTAAATCGTTTTGGCATCTTAAATTATTTTCCAGATATTACTTATTATTTATTAAAATTAAAAATAGGGAAAAACTGGCTATTTAAATAACAGCCAAATTTGGCTTTCAATTATAGCCAAATCGGACCCCAATCCCACCCCAATTTTATAATTAAAAACCCGACCCATACCCTATTAACCTTTACCCGAACCCGGAACCCACCTACCCGGTTGAATCCTGACCGTTGATCTCCCAAATCAATAGTCCAAATAAACCCCTTCCTTTTTTAGTTATAATCAACCCCCCAACCCTAATCACTTTTCCAATCCGCCGCCTTCAGATGCTCTCATCTCCCTCTTCTCTCTCAACCTAACCCTAATCACTTTTCAAACGCCGCCTCCTTCTCCGGTCATCTCCAGCGACTATCCCTCAAACCCCAAGCCTCCAATGGGTATCTCATCGCCTTGCTCATCATCTCTAAGGCCTTCAAGGGTCCTGGGCCATGTCGATTTGGACCTAGGGTTTCTGATTCTGTTGTTTGAGGTTTCTCTAGTGTGATTTTAAGCAAAATCACACCATATGTGTTACGATTTGTGAAGTTATAATAGGTTCTTTTGATTTCTATTTGGGTTTCCTTTTGAAACCCTAACTCTCTTCTGAATCTCTCATATCTATGTCATTTTCATGCTTTAAGCCTGCTTCCTTCTATATTTTGCTTATTCTTGAGCTTTCTTCTGAAAGATCCTCTACTTTTAAACCGTTTTCACTTTCTTTGAAAACTAGGGTTTTCTCGGAGTTCTTTCTACACCTGTTTTAACCGATTTCTTCATGATTAAACCTTTTTTCCTTGTTTATTTTGACTGATTTCATGTTCCTACTGCTTTTTAACTTGACTCTGTTAAAAGCCCTAATTTTTAAAAATGTTCTTTACTTTGTTTCTGTGTGTTAGCATGATTCTCTTTACTTTGTTTCGGTGTGTTAACATGATTCTCTTTACTTTGTTTCAGTGTGTTAGCATGATTTTCTTTGCCCTGGTTCTGTTTGTTAGCCTGTTTACCTGATTCTCGTTAATCTCTCGTGGTCACCATGCTTCGATTATGTTCTGCTGAATCTTTAGCCTACTTATATCACCTCTATATGATTGTGTTTGCTCATCTTTTGTTTCATTCTGTCTATATGGCCGACCTTGTTTGTTTACTACTCCTGTTCATTCGTCTCTATTTATATGTTGAAAATACAGAATCATGACTCTCCATGATTGATTCTGATTTTCCTTAATTGATGGTGATTGAAAGATCTTCTTTTAAAAGCCCTAGAAGCTTTACCTCGTCTGTTTAAATTAACTGATTTCATTACCTTATCTACCATGGTACTTTGTTTTACTGATTCTTTCCTTAATTGGGTTTTTCTGAATTTGGTCCTAATTGACTATTGTATGCCTACTGAACCTTGACTCCTTCCTTATTCAATCATGCACTGATTTTTTTTCCTGCCTTATATGGTATTGAATCTTTCCGTTTGATCTTGATTCCCTTAACTTAAGGAAGTACTTCCTTGATTCTCTAATAGATTGATTCTGAGTTCTTAAATTAGTGTACTACTATGATTTTTACCTTATTCCACTACCTACTTTCAACTATAAATACTCTAAGTCTTTCACAAACAAGACACGGACATGGCTTTCCAAAAAAAACACTCTTCTCTTATTAAAAATTGCTGTTCTCCCTTCTTCCTTGTGTTATTTTGCTACTATTAGCCGGCTGCAAGCCAAGGCTAATCATCTGTGCTCTTTGGTTCTTTCATTCTGCTTACTTCTATCTTCACTGGTATGTCCTAGTTTAATTTAAAACCTCAACAACAACATGTTTCTCTTTTTGTTTCAGTTTCTTTTATTTCTAGCCTGCTTTTACTTGTGGTTCTGTTGTGAAGTTTGTAGTTAGGTTATATTATCAACATGCTAGTATGACTCCCCTCCCTTTAAATTCATGTATGCCCTTGTGTGATTCAAGCATGCCTGGACAATTGTTTTCGACCTACTGTGTGCTTACCATTCTTATGAATCCCAAATCCCTATCCCCCTCTATGTGTTTATGTTCTCCCTGATTGGTTTGTGATTATGCCAGTTTCAACTATTTCTGAGCATGTCCAAACCAGTCCAAATACCCTTGCTGGGGTTATGTGTTTGCAGCCAAATGCCTGTGTATCCCCAAACCCTTTGACCCCTGTATGACCACTGAATTCATTTGGATTCAATGGGTGATCCTACCCTGAAGTGTTTGATTCTGTTTAACACTCCAAACTCTTTCCAACAACCTCTATTGCTTTACTAATTGCTTTCAAAACAGACTTTTAAGTCCAGTCTTTAATAAACTTCTTTCAACCTGTGTCCTGCACTTCCACTTTACTCTTAGTTAATAAGTTCTGCCCCCTTTATGTAACGACCCGACCGGTCGTTTTGAGAATTTATGCCCCGATCCCCCATTAACTGTTTCCCCTAAGTTCATTTCTGCTATTTTGGTTTGCCGGGACGTTCGGTGTTGAGTTTTGGAGAGTTTTGGGACACTTAGTCCCTAAATGAGAGCTTAAGAGTTGAAAAATGGTCCGTAATCAGAACAGTGTGAAGACGACCTCGGAATAGAAATTCGATGGTTCCGTTAGCTCCGCTAGGTGATTTCGGGGTTGGGAGCGTGTTCGGAATGTATTTTGGAAGTCCGTAGCTAATTTAAGCTTGAAATGCCGAAGTTTGAATTTTTGAAGTTTCCGGTCCGCTAGTGAGATTTTGATCCGAGGGTCGGAATGGAATTTCGGAAGTTGCAGTAGCTCCGTCATGTCATTTGGGAGGTGTGTGCAAAATTTTAGGTCATTCGGACGTGGTTTGGTTAGGTTTTTGATCGAAAGCGTATTTTGAAGATTTAGAAGTTCATAACCTTGATTTTTGGTTTGATCCGTCGTTTCGATGTTGTTTTATGTGATTTGAAACTTCGAGCGAGTCCGTGTTAGGTTATATGACTTGTGTGTGTGATTAGACGGGGTCTCGGGAGCCTCGGGTGTGTTTCGGATGCTCAACGGGTCATTTTCCTCCTATTTTGAACTGCTGTTGTTGCTGCTTCTGATATCCTTCTACGCGATCGCGAAGCTTCTCCCGCGATCGCGATGCATTGTTGAAGACCACCTCAAAATACTTCTTCGCGTTCGCATCTGTCTCATCGCGTTCGCGAAGCCCAGTTTATTTACTTTTCGCGTTCGCATAGGCTTTCACGCGTTCGCGTATAGCAACTTCTGGACCTCAATATTTTCCTTCAACGCGTTCGCGTTCATGCTTCCGCGATCGCGAAGCACTATTTTTCTCTTCTCCGCGTTCGCGTTCTCATCACCGCGTTCGCGATGTACATTTCTGGGCCTTCTCGAATTTCCTCTATGCGATCGCGATCGTCGTTCCGCGATCGCGATGAACAAATCGCTGGGCAGACAGAATTAAACCCCAAATTCGAGGGTTTCACCATTTTTATCACATTTTGACTTCTAGAGCTCGGCTCTTGGCGATTTTTTGAAGGGATTTTCACCTGGGCGACTTGGGTAAGTGCTTCTCACTCGATTTAGACCAATTTCCATGAATCCTCTCTTAATTTCATCCTTTAATTTCAGATTAGTGATGAAAAATGGGTAGAACTTCATAGACCGAATTATTGAGTTTTGAGGGGGTGTTTGACCTCCGATTTGAGAGATTCTTATATGGTTAGACTCGTGAGAGTACGAGGGCTCTGAAAATGCTAAATTTATCCGGTCCCGAGATGTTGGCCTAAGGGGCGTTTTGGTCATTTTGCCTAATTTCGCGCTTTAGCTTTGAATTAAATAGTATTATCCGTTGCTTGAGATGTTAATTATAATGTGTGATTTAATTGAATAGATTCGGGCCATTTGGAGTCGAGTACTCGTGGCAAGTACGTGGTTGCTAGTCGATTTTAGCCGGTTCGAGGTAAGTATCTTGCCTAACCTTGTGTGGGGGACTCCCCCTTAGGATTTGAGTCTTCTTTGTTGATTGTATTCCCTGTACGCGAGGTGACGAGTGCGTGCTCGGATTTATTTGTGGAAAATTGCCCTTTTAGGCTCTTAGGTACTTGTAATCACCGAATATGAAGTTGTTCTTGATACGATTGAGTTCCCTGTTATTAGCTCCACCTCTACACGACTTACTTGGAATTTATTTGCCCTTTTTGGTTATTCTTGTTGCCTAAATGACTTTTACTTGTTTAACTGTAAGACATTTGCCCTTCTGTAGTCACATTATCATTCCTAACTGCTTGTCTCTATCTGGAAAGCATTATTTCTATCTCTCGTGTAATTAATTGGTCTTAATTGGGAAGAAGTTAGATATCCTATGTTTAGTCGATACCTCCTTAATTGTAATTATTTGATCCATGTTAAAATCCTATGTTTAGTCGATACCTCCTTAATTGTAATTATTTGATCCATGTTAACTTCCTTGTTGTAGAACTGAGTATTATGGAATCGTTGTTTCGTATTATTTCTCCCTTGTTGAGTTGTCCTTATTGCACTTAGTATTTCCCTTTTACAGTTATTTCCTTGTACGTTAGTTGTACCGTCTTTTGGTGAACGGAATCTCTTGAGTTGATTCTCTTGCTTTGTTCTTGTATATATTGTCATTTGTTGATATTGTGATGCACGAGGTTTCTGCCTATTGTGATGCACGAGGTTTCTGCTGTGCGGTTGTTGATATAGTGATGCACGAGGTTTCTGCCGTGCGGTTGTTGTTGAAGGGTTGCACGAGGTCTTTGCCGTGCTATTGTTGTTATTGATGTTTTGCACATGCGGCGTAATAAGGCGGGATATGTTATATGCTTATATGTGGGTTGCGCATGTGGCGGAATAAGGTGGGAACATTGTGACGCACGTGTGGCGAAATAAGGCGGTGCTTATTATGTTATTAATTGCACACGTGGCGAAATAAGGTGGGCTATGGCAGAGGATGATTGTAGAGAATTGTGACGGCCTGTGGAGGCATCCCTATTTGTTTAATAATGTGATTGTGGTTTGCTTACCGGTATGAGCTTTACCGCTTGGAAGTTGTGAGGAAACATTCGTAAGTGCGGTCCGATCCCTTTTATTTATGTTTTCTAATCGGTATAATTCTTGCTAAAAACACCCGCAAGCATACACGTAGCAGAACACTCCTTTTAGAGATGAATTCCTCCTGATTTTTCTAAGGGTGGAGGTACGCCCTCGTTTATCCATTATATTTGTGAGAGTGGCCCTAGTTAGCCAGTTAGTTGTCGGTATGACCATGAGATTGATGGGGCATAGGATGCCAATTGTTAGATTTCAGATGCTGGGTCTTCGCGAGTTGTGGTTTGTCCGAGACTGGGTGAAATTGTGGAAAGAGTTGGATAAGACCTTTGTGAACATCATTGTAGGATATGAGTTATTGACTTGTTTTCCCATTTCTGTGTTGTGACCTTAGGATTTGGATTGTGATTCTGTCGTCATTTCCTATCCTCATTTATTATATTCTCGTTGTTACTTGTTGTATTTTTCCCTTATTGTGATTTGTAGCATTCTTGGTCATTCATGCAGTCTTTACATAATTATATGTCATTGCCATTATTCCTATGATTATACTGTTTATTGACCGGTAGGTGCCTTGACTGTTCCTCGTCAATACTCCACCGAGGTTAGTCTTGATACTTACTGGGCACCGCCGTGGTGTGCTTATGCTACTCTTCTGCACATTTTTGTTGTGCAGATACATGTACTCCCACTCGGTTCTGTCAGCCTTGGAAGGAGGCGTATCGGTAGAGACTTCGAGGTATATCTGCTACGTCCGCAGACCGAGGAGTCCCTTTCCAGCTTTCTGTAATAAGTATAGCTATTTCAGTATTTCTTCTTTGTATAGATATTATTGAGTCAGAGCCTCTTTTGTATCCCTTAGCTTGTGATTTGTGAGTTTCCGGGTTTTGGGAATTCTTTTAGACTTGTGATATTGAGTTGTACTTGCCATGCGGCATTCAGTACAGTTTCCTTTAGATATTTGATTTGATTTTCTCTATTTTTCCACAATTATTACATTTCCGCAAGTGTTAGGCTTACCTGGTCATGGGGACCAGGTGCCGTCATGACATGTTCACAGTTGGTGAACTAGGGTCGTGACACTTTAGCATGTGTACTGCCTTGGGATACTCTTGAGAACCCTCTGAACTCTAGCATACTGAGGCTGGCCTTTCCACACTGCACTGGTTCAATGCTTGGCTACTAAGTCTAGGTGTAAGCATTGCCCGGGGTCCTTGAGACCCTTAGGGAACTTTGATGCACCTAGACTCTGATTTGTCTATGGAAATGAGGCTTGTAAGACCATTGGAGGCTTTGGGAAACTTGGCCCTAATTGCAGGCTCTCTATAGAATAGCTTCTTGATTTTCTATTTTTACTTATGTAATTCATTTATTGGCCTGTAATAATTTGTAAACAGATATTTGGGGTATTTAGTAAAAAGGGTGGGTAGATGTATACTTTGTGGGGTAATATGGGTAGAAATCGTGCTCCTAGGGTCTTACTTTCAAATCTGCCTGCTTTACTCGACAGAAAACACGTTCATAGGGTTTTATTCTTGTTGAATCTGATTGCTTTTTTTTTCTTTTCTTTTTTGCACAATAGAGATCATGCCTATAGGATTTCACTCCTAATTTTGTTTGCATAATAGGAATCATGCCTATAGGTTTTCACTTCCAATGTCGTTTGCATCGAGTAGAAATCATGTTCTTAAGGTCCTGCATTTTCGTCATGTTAGAAAACATGTTCATAGGTTTTCAAACAATCGCGTCTTAAATCCCTTCAAATATAGATACCATGTCTATAGGGCCTAATTCCGATTCAGTTCTAATAAGTCTTTCATATGTTACTGTAAATTGACTAAAACCTGTCGTGCGCCTAGATACCATGCCTATAGGGATTTCCATTTTTTGCGATTATGTCGGGTAATCTAGTTAGCCTAATAAGTCAATTTCATTTTGCCTGATTTACTTCCTAAAATTGGTCTTATTAAGCAATGACATTTCCTGAAACTAGTTCTTTTAAAATTGCTTTAACCTCATTAGATATCCTGCCTACCAGGTGTTAAAGGGGTCTATTTCGAAAACTTGTTTGACTCTGCATTAATATAGATACAGTACTGCATATAGGCAAGCTTTAGGGCGTTTTCAAAGACCGCATTCCCCTGAAGCTCTTTCTCCGCCGTTTAATGTTTCTGATTCTAATAACTTTTAAAAGAATCCTTAGGCAGCCACTAGGTTACAACTTCTGGGTATAAAGTTTGGTCTGTTTCTGCACATTCACTTGGAGATCCTGCTTTAGGACTTTAAAGACCTTAATTGTGCTTGAGACGTGCTGCTTATATGTATGTTTGAGGAGGAAACTGTGAGCCTTTTAATTGCTCCCATTATGTGAAAGTCCTAAATGTTTTGACTGTCGCCTTAGAATTTTCGCCTTTCAAAACCTTAGGGGTACGTCTAGAACCACCTATAGGTAGAGGTCCTAACTCCCTCCAGGACCATTGAGAAGGGACGGGTAGCAGTACGCAATAGAGATCGCTGACCAACACTCGCTTTGCATGACCAATAAGGGGATGGGAAGGGTAGACATGAATATGATGACCAGTGCGCTAATGCCACGCATAGCCCCTTTTTAAGGAGTGATTTTGGACGTTGTATCGATGTGATCCTACAGGATAACCAACCTAGGACCTCCCTCTCCCCCAAACCCTCTTTGCTTGAAACTTTATTTTTCCCTTTTTTATACAACCTGTTTAAATTCTTATTTTATACAATGCCAACATGCTCTATCTGCAATTATTTGCTTCAATTGTTTGTTTATGGACTAATTTATGAATATAAATTCGGTCGGGACCCACAGTTGTGAACCAAGAGGGGTGCCTAACACCTTCCCCTCGAGGTTACCTCGAGCCCTTACCCTAATCTCTGACAATGCAAACCAACCCAAGAGTTAACTACTCTAGGTGCCCTAACGCACCTTAATTCGTTAGGTGGAGACTCTTCACATACCCAATTCCCAAAAAGGAAATGAGTCATTACACCCCATGAATGTTGAAACCCGGACTCCTCCCCGCGGAGGAAAAAAGGGGGCGCGACAGCATGGCGACTCTGCTGGGGATATTTTAGGCTCTTACCATAACGAACTTATGAATTAGTCCAAGCATGCTTCATCCCGTACCCTTCTCCCTTATTTGAATTTAACTGTCTATTTTAAGCATTTATGATTCCATTATTACCCTGAAAACTGACTTGTCTCCTTGTTTTCCTTTCTCTGTAACTGTCTTTTCAATTATTTAAATACTGTATTTATTTCTTCCTACGTGAAAATACTTGCCTACATGTTATTAACTGCTGCATAAATCATGCTCCACATCATATTCCACTCGTGCGTATCAAATCCTATAGCAACACTTTAATGAGTGGTTGCGTTCTTCCTATTTACTACCCTTAAATTCGGAAAGGCTTATTTGCGATAAAACCAGTCGATCAGCGGTGCAGTCGACGGTTCCGTGCCTTCCCCCTCAAGTTGTCCGCTTGAGGGTACCATTCTAAAACCCCTTAGAAACCTTTCTCTGTTTAAATTGCGGATGCATCATGGTCAAACCTAGTCGGGTCAGTTATGTTATCCACATAATGATCCTTTAAGATAAGCCTTATCCAAAGTCCATCGGGTTTTCCATAACCCCAATGGACTCAATCACGTTCTGTGCATTAATTTGGAGAACTCAATGCTGATATGCTGATCATAAATGTATAAATAGTCGAGTCTGGTGGGGGTAAGGTCCGCAATATCCCTCCATTGTTTCTAGATTGGTGGGAAGATCTTTCCTCAAGTGACCAGAAGCACTTGAAAAAGTAACTGGGTAACTTGTTGTCCCTGCTATATATTGAGCCAAACAACAAACTGATTGAGGCTGCTACTCTATTCTGGGATAGTGAAAGAGCGGTGTTCCGTTTCGGTGACATAGAAATGACGCTGCTTCTAGAGGAAATAGGAGGACTTGCAGGGTTAACTTGGGACAGTCCTGGGCTTTTGGTGCCAGAAAATCGTACGGGCAGGGAATTTTTGAAGATGATGGGGCTGAAAAAGAATGTCGACCTAGTGTGCTTGAAGGACTCCTACATACCTTTCGAATATCACTATGAGAGGTATGCCCATAGCAAGTCTTTCTACACTTACCATGGTGAGATCGCCTTCACTTCACAGGGTCACATCCACCGCAGAGTGTTCGTGTTCATCGTGAGCTTTCTGGGGATGATAGTGTTCCCAATGAAAAAGGGAAGAATCCACACCAGGTTGGCCATGGTCGCCAAAACTCTGATGGAGGGGATTAATGGACAGACATATACCATATTCCCCATGATCATAGCTGATATCTACAGGACCTTGGAGCGCTGTCAAAGAGGGGTCCAGCATTTCGAGGGCTGCAACTTATTGCTGCAGTTATGGTTGTTGGAGCATCTCCAAATGGGTCGCTATCGCCAAGAATTTCCGTAAAGGGCTTGGAACGACCACATTGCTTTCCATCACCCTACGCAGATGACCTACATTCCGGATAGATTCGCTCAGCCGCAAAGTGCCAGCGAATGGGTAGAGTTCTTCGACAGTCTGACCGAGGAACAGGTGTAGTGGATGGTTGAATGGTTTCCAACGGACGAGTTTATTATCAGGTCCAGGGATGCTCCGCATTTGGTGTTGATCGGGTTGAGAGGGATATATCCATATGTCCCTATGCGAGTGATGAAGCAAGCAGGCAGAAAACAGGTGGTACCAAGGGTCGTCAAGATGAGCCACTTCAGGGCAGACTTTCAAGACGACGATGTTCCTTACAAGTGCCAAGCTCAACATATGTGGCACTGCAAGATCATCGTGGAGAAAAACACCGTCGAGTCGGACAGGTATCACGCAGGGTACGAGCCTCTCTACCCAGCATGGTTGGAGGACAATCTGAAAGGAACGGTAACATCAAGGACTGGTCGAGGAAACCGAATCATAGATGAGGAAGCTGAAACCCAAGTCAAGTACAACAGGCTGCGCAAAAGGGTTCACGACTCTGAAAATGAGCACCGGGAAATACATGAGAAGAACGCAAGGTTGATTGAGGAATGAAAAGAGATGGCGGTCACTTCCAATAGGAAACTGGAATACTTGGAGCGAGGAATAGTAGAGCTAGAGGGCAAAGTCATAAAGAGGATCGAAAACTATCAGAATGCTGAAGGACCTGAAGGAGGACACTTGGCCAGAGCCTACTTGCTGCTAGGGCTGCGCGAGCTGGGAGATCTCTATGAGGGAGTTCGGAAGATCCAATCTGGGAAGGTCCTTCTAGGACCAAATAGGCTAGATTTATTTTTGCTTTTTCTTAAGATGTAATAAGGCCAAGTGCCAATAGTAACTCATTTTTTTTCCGTATCGTTTTGGGATTCGTCTGTTCTTACATTATGAAATAAAGCATTTATTGGCATTAGAAGTTCTCCAAATCTATTTGTCGCTAGGCCTACCTCGAGCACAACAAGACTCCCATATTAGGACGTGAATTTATGTTTCCTCAATATGTGTTTAAATACTGCAGACATTTCAGGATCCTCACTAACTTGTCACCTTTTGTTTTTGCTTATTTTTTTATTATTATTATTCCCATCCCCTTAGGCTGGTTCGATCATACTGGACACACAGGTAANTTTGTGCATTTTAATTCATAAAAATACAAAAATATATGTTGCGTGTGCATTTAGGAGTTATTTTTGCATTTTGTTAATGGTTTAGTAATTAAGATTTTATAAAAATAAAATCACAAAAATAGTCATTGTACGCCTTTTTCCAATTTGGATTTTAGTAGTTTTTCCTTAATTTCTTAACTATGGTAATTAATTTGCAAAAAAAAATAATTTGAGTAAAAATCAATTTAGGTCTATTTTTAGTTTATTCTTAAAAGAAACTAAAAAAAAAAAGAAGAAGAAAGAGTTAATTTGAAAAGAATAGAAAATAAGAAGAAGGGATTCAGCTGGGCCAAGTAATTTCAAGCCCAAACAAATGAGCAAATACCCGTTCCAGACCAGGCCCAAACGTCCCAACCCGGTCCAGCCTTTCTTCCAACCAAACAACGCTGTTTCAGGTCGATTGGATCTGAGCCGTTGAGGTTAGTAAATCTAACGGCTCAGAAGTGATGGTCTCCGGTATTTAACTGTCTGAATCGTACCCCCCCCCCCCCCCGATCTCTCATCTCTCAGAACACACCCCTCTCAAAACCCTAGAGACGCCGCGCTATTATGCTCCGTCAAAACTCGCCGGCGGCGACGACGGAAACCACTCCAATAACACCCAAAATCACACCAGAGCACCCCCTTCCTTCCCTTGTCATGAATCCGTTAGTCTCTCCCCTCAAATACCATTAGAACCCCTCGAATCTTCGAAATACTAGTCACCGTCTCCGCCGCCCGCGGCGGCGTCGCCACCCAAACCCTACCAAACTCACACCCCATACTCCCCTCACTCTCCTCCACCTGAATCCCCAAGTTATTGTTCCCAAATCCATTCAGAACTTTCACAATTTTGGATCTAGGGTTCAAAGAGTCTGGACCTTTTTTGGGTTTTCAAAGGCTCAGGTTGATTTCAATTGATGTCGAGTGCCCAAATAGACGCATAACAGTAACAAGATTAAAAGCAGTCGGATTAAAGTGCAAAATCAGTGAGTGTTTCATAAATTTCTTTTGCTTTTTCTATTTGTAGATTTTTTCTGTTGTGCTTTAGCTTTTCTGGTTGTTGTTTGTTTCTGCTCGTCTTAGTATTCCTTATATGCTTAAGATTGGTTTAGGGTTTGATTGATTTTGTTCAGTATTTAGTTTAATCAGCTTAGTATTTTGGTCTGGATTTTTTTTCCATTAAACAGTTTGTTTGTGACAATTTTTGATTGCATCTTGATTCTGGGGAAAACAATTAGTGTAATTTCAGTTTCTTTTAAATCTAGTGGTTAGTTTGTTATTGTGTTAGTCTAATAATATTTCAGTTAATAAGGATTTATTCCCAAAGGCCAATCTGTTGGATTTGGTTATGGTTTAATCGTTCTCTTTGCTTTGATTAGTCAACTATAGTCAGTTTCTGACCAGAATGAAAAGAACTAGGGTATAATTGTGTAGGCTAAGTAATTCAGGGGAAAGGGTAAGGGTAATATAGGTAATTCAGCATGAGAAATCTGTAGTAACTAGAATAGAAGTCCTTGGAAGCTGCTAGATGGGGGTTTAAATTAGAATTTCAGTAGTTTTATGTAACAACCCGACCGGTCGTTTTTAGAATTCATGCCCCGATCCCCCATTAACCGTTTCCCCTAAGTTCATTTCTGCTATTTTGGTTTGCCGGGACGTTCGGTGTTGAGTTTTGGAGAGTTTTGGGACACTTAGTCCCTAAATGAGAGCTTAAGAGTTGAAAAATGGTATGTAATTAGAACAGTGTGAAGACGACCTCGGAATAGAAATCCGATGGTTCCGTTAGCTCCGTTAGGTGATTTCGAGGTTGGGAGCATGTTCGGAATGTATTTTGGAAGTCCGTAGCTAATTTAAGCTTGAAATGCCGAAGTTTGAATTTTTAAAGTTTCCGGTCCGATAGTGAGATTTTGATCCAAGGGTCGGAATGGAATTTCGAAAATTGCAGTAGCTCCGTCATGTCATTTGGGAGGTGTGTGCAAAATTTTAGGTCATTCGGACGTGGTTTGGTTAGGTTTTTGATCGAAAGCGTATTTTGAAGATTTGGAAGTTCATAAACTTGATTTTTGGTTTGATCCGTCGTTTCGATGTTTTTCTATGTGATTTGAAACTTCGAGCGAGTCCGTGTTAGGTATATGGCTTGTGTGTGTGATTAGACGGGTTCCCGGGAGCCTCGGGTGTGTTTCGGATGCTCAACAGGTCATTTTCCTCCTATTTTGAACTGCTGTTGTTGTTGCTTCTGATATCCTTCTAAGCGATCGCGAAGATTCTCCCGCGATCGCGATGCATTGTTGAAGACCACCTCGAAATCCTTCTTCGCGTTCGCATCTGTCTCATCGCATTCGCGAAGCCCAGTTTATTTCCTCTTCGCGTTCACATAGGCTTTCACGCGTTCGCGTATAGCAACTTATGGACCTCAATATTTTCCTTCAACGCGTTCGCGTTCATGCTTCCGTGATCGCGAAGCACTATTTTTCTCTTCTCCGCGTTCGCGATGTACATTTCTGGGCCTTCTGGAATTTCCTCTACGCAATCGCGATCGTTGTTTCGCGATAGCGATGAACAAATCGTTGGGCAGACAGAATTAAACCCCAAATTCGAGGGTTTCACCATTTTTATCACATTTTGACTTCTAGAGCTCGGCTCTTGGCGATTTTTGAAGGGATTTTCACCTGGGCGACTTGGGTAAGTGCTTCTCACTCGATTTAGACCAATTTCCATGAATCCTCTCTTAATTTCATTCTTTAATTTCAGATTTTTTATGAAAAATGGGTAGAACTTCATAGACCGAATTATTGAGTTTTGAGGGGGTGTTTGACCTCCGATCTGAGAGATTTTTATATGGTTAGACTCGTGAGAGTACGAGGGATCTGAAAATGCTAAAGTTATCCGGTCCCGAGACGTTGGCTTGAGGGGCATTTTGGTCATTTTGCCTAATTTCGCGCTTTAGCTTTGAATTAAATAGTAGAATCCGTTGCTTGAGATGTTAATAATAATGTGTGATTTAATTGAAAAGATTTGGGCCATTTGGAGTCGAGTACTCGTGGCAAGTACGTGGTTGCTAGTCGATTTTAGCCGGTTCGAGGTAAGTATCTTGCCTAAACTTGTGTGGGGGACTCCCCCTTAAGATTTGAGTCTTCTTTGTCGATTGTATTCCCTGTACGCGAGGTGACGAGTGCGTGCTCGGATTTATTTATGGAAAAATTGCCCTTTTAGGCTCTTAGGTACTTGTAATCACCGAATATGAAGTTGTTCTTGATACGATTGAGTTCCCTGTTATTAATTCCACCTCTACACGAGTTACTTGGAATTTATCTGCCCTTTTTGGTTATTCTTGTTGCCTAAATGACTTTTACTTGTTTAACTGTAGACATTTGCCCTTTTGTAGTCACATTATCATTCCTAACTGCTTGTCTCTATCTAGAAAGCATTATTTCTATCTCTCGTGTAATTAATTGGTCTTAATTGGGAAGAAGTTAGATATCCTATGTTTAGTCGATACCTCCTTAATTATAATTATTTGATCCATGTTAACTTCCTTGTTGTAGAACTGAGTATTATGGAATCGTTGTTTCGTATTATTTCTCCCTTGTTGATTTGTCCTTATTGCGCTTGGTATTTCCCTGTTACAGTTATTTCCTTGTACGTTAGTTGTAACGACTTTTGGTGAACGGAATCTCTTGAGTTGATTCTCTTGCTTTATTCCTGTATATATTGTCATTTGTTGATATCGTGATGCACGAGGTTTCTGCCGTGCGGTTGTTGATATTGTGATGCACGAGGTTTCTGCCGTGCGGTTGTTGATATTGTGATGCACGAGTTTTCTGCCGTGCGGTTGTTGGTATAGTGATGCACGAGGTTTCTGCCGTGCGGTTGTTGTTGAAGGGTTGCACGAGGTCTTTGCCGTGCTATTGTTGTTATTGATGTTTTGCACATGCGGCGTAATAAGGCGGGATATGTTATATGCTTATATGTGGGTTGCACATGTGGCGGAATAAGGTGGGAACATTGTGATGCACGTGTGGCGAAATAAGACGGTGCTTATTATGTTATTAATTACACACGTGGCGAAATAAGGTAGGCTATGTCAGGGGATGATTGTAGAGAATTGTGACGGTCTGTGGAGGCATCCCTATTTGTTTAATAATGTGATTGTGGGTTGCTTACCGGTATGAGCTTTATCGCTTGGAAGTTGTGAGGAAACATTCGTACGTGCGGTCCGTTCTTCTTTTCATATTTTTCTGGTTGGTAGAATCTTGTTAAAAACACTTGCACAAGCATATACGTAGCTGAACACTCCTTTTAGAGCTGAATTCCTCCCGATTTTTGCTAAGGGTGGAGGTACGCCCTCGTTTATCCATTATATTTGTGAGAGTGGCCCTAGTTAGCCAGTTAGTTGTCGGTATGACCATGAGATTTATGGGGCATAAGATGCCAATTGTTAGATTTCAGATGCTGGGTCTTTGCGAGTTGTGGTTTGTCCGAGACTTGGCGAAATTGTGGAAGAGTTGGATAAGACCTTTGTGAACATCATTGTAGGATATGAGTTATTGACTTGTTTTCCCATTGCTGTGTTGTGACCTTAGGATTTGGATTGTGATTCTGCCGTCATTTCCTATCCTCATTTGTTATATTCTCGTTGTTAACTTGTTGTATTTTTTCCCTTATTGTGATTTGTAGCATTCTTGGTCATTCATGCAGTCTTTACAATATTTATATGTCATTTTAAATTATTTCCTATGATTATACTGTTTATTGACCGGTAGGTGCCTTGATTGTTCCTCGTCACTACTCCACCGAGGTTGTCTGATACTTACTGGGCACCACCGTGGTGTGCTCATGCTACTCTTTCTGCATATTTTTGTTGTGCAGATACAGGTACTCCCACTCAGTTCTGTCAGCCTTGGAAGGAGGCTATTCGGTAGAGACTTCGAGGTATATCTGCTACGTCCGGAGACCGAGGAGTTCCCATTTGCAGCTTTCTGTTAATAAGTATAGCTATTTCAGTATTTCTCCTTTGTATAGATATTCTTGAGTCAGAGCCTCTTATGTATCCCTTAGCTTGTGATTTGTGAGTTTCCGGGTTTGGAGGAATTGTTTTTAGACTTGTGATGTTGAAGTTGTTACTTGCCATGCGGCTATTCAGTACAGTTTCCTTTAGATATTTGATTTGTTTTCTCTATTTTTTTTCCGCAATTATTACATTTTCGCAAATGTTAGGCTTAGCTGCTCATGGGAACCCAGGTGCGTTCATGACATGTTCACGGTTGGTGAACTAGGGTCGTGACATTTTAGTAGTATAACTTTAAGAATAAGACAGTCCCCTTAAGGACTTTTACGAAAAAACGAAAAATTAAAAAAAGGGACTACAATGAAAATGACAATCTGAGGGCTGCCCTCATTTTTGCCTATAAAAGGCATGTCCAATGCCTTCATTTGCAAGTTTTGGAACCCCTGAAAAATTCCTAAAGCTCCAGTTTTGAAATGTTTCCCCCCAAAGCTTCCCATAAGCTAAAGATCCTCTGAAAATTTGAAATTCAAAAAAACCAAAAAAAAAAATCCAAAAATCGTAGTTCAAGCAAATCTGAAAAGTTCTTCCCCTTGATTGGAATCATTAGCTCTTAAAAACCCAAAAAATAGACAAAAATGAAAAATACTAGTCCATTAAAGTGTTCCCTATTCTAGCTCATCTAAGATCCAAAAATAGCTTGGATTTTCCTGGTTTGTTCAGCAATTGAAGTTTAAAAGTTCTGGAGTCCTTTTCAAATTGAATTTGGTTTGCTCGAGTGGGTTGTTTTGGTTTATTTCTGGATTTGATAGTTGCTGAGTTGAATCTTCGAGTTTTGTGGTGTCATTTGGTTTTGAAATTAACTCCTATTGTTTGCTATGGAAGTCCTGATGTTACACATCTGCTGCTGCTGACTTCTCCTTTTTCTTATTGTGATTCAAATCCCAGGTACACTTCCAATGCAATGTAGATATCGAGTTGAAACATGAAATGAAGTTGCTGCATGTTTTGTCGAAGATTTTGCTGTCTGATGTCTTATACTTCGAATAGTTTTCTTGATCTGATTAGTGTCCTCTTTTAAATAAATTCGGACTGTTATAGGACTGTTGGAAACTGCTGCATAAATCGAATGATAACAGACGTAAAAAGTCTCATGAACTTGAAAACATGACTTGGAACTGAGAAAGTCAATAAATCCAGGCCTAATGTAATTGGTATGCAGTGCTTTTAGTGCTGAAATTAGTAATTACAGCCTAATTAATCAGTACATCTTAATTGCACTAAGTTTTTTTTTCTGAACTTAATAAGTGTGAGTTGCTTTCATGCTAATTTCATTGAATCCTCTAGGGATCCGCAGCAATTAGGCAGCTTAAAACACAATCTGAGCAGAAGACTGTGCTGTTGGGCTCGTATTTTTGGTTCCGACGCCCGGCACAAGTCTTAAATGTGATTTTAAGCAATTGCTTGTAAAAGTTTTGTTAGATTTGGACGTCGTTTACCGTGTTTTGGACAAAAACTATAAACTTTGATGTTTTATGAAAAATTGGGAGGAAATCATGGGTCTTGAGGCCTAATTTGATGATTTCGATGTTTTTGGCGATTGGATCGCACGGATGAGTTCGTAGGATGTTATTTGATTAGTGTGTATGCTTGGTTTGGAGCCCCGAGGGCTCGGGTAGTTTTAAGTAGGTCCCGGGAGGCCTTAGGCTTAAAGTAGCAGATGTTGCGGTGTTGGGCAGGCCCCAGCGCGGCCGCGGTCATTCCCGCGCGGTCCGCGCTGGAAGCCACGCGGCCGGCGGTGCAGTCCGCGCGAGTCCGCGTGGCCAGATTCAGAGGGGTCCTCAACCTTGGTTTGACTAGCGCGGCCGCGCACCAAGTTCGTGCGGTCCGCGCTGGGAGATTCAGAGAAGGCCCCAGGTGCAAGACCACCAGCGCGGCCGCCCAGACCAAAATCGTGCGGTCGCGTCTGGGTAGGTTCAGAGAGTTGTTTTCCCTCCCTTCCTCGGCGCGGCCGCGGGGCATTTTTGCACGGTCCGCGCCAGTCCCTCCAGCAAAGTATAAAAATCTGAGATTTTCAGTCATTTTGCACTTTTTTTCAAAACCCAAAACATAAGAGGCGGATTTTCCAAACGATTCTTCTCCTTCAAAACGATTGGTAAGTGATTTCTAACTTATTTCCTTGCTTCTTAACATCATTAAACATATTTCAACTTCAAAACAAAGATTTTAATGGGGGAATTTGGGAATTTAGGGTGTAGAACTAGGGTTTTCAAAATTTTGGGGGTTTTGGACCTCAATTTTGAGGGTCCGATTCCAAATAACTTATATATCGTAAGTTCATGGGGAATGGGTAGTCGGGTTTTGGTTCGAACCTCGGGTTTGACCACGTGGGCCGGGGCATTTTTTGGGGATTTTTGGACAAACTTTTTGGGAAAATTCACCTTCATGCATTCAAATTTATTAGATTAGCCTTTGTTGATAACTCAAGTAATTTGTGACTAGATTCAGCGGTTTGGTGGTGGAATTCGGAAGGGTAAAGCTATACTAGAGGATTGAGTTGAGCTTTGGAGCATTCTGAGGTAAGTGGTTCGGTCTAACCCTAGCTTGAGGGAATAGGAGTAGAGTCTTATTTGTTAATTGCTATTTCGGAGTACGGTGTATTAGGCATGGTGACAAGTATCTATACACTGGTGTCGAGCATGGACCGTGAGTCCTAATCTCTAAGTTTGTCGAACTGGTAATGGTTATTTATGAGGAATTGGTTGGAAATCTTTAACATTGAGATCAGTAAATTTTTGAGACTAAGTGTGGATTTATATTGGTTAGGAGATGAATTGATTGAAGTTTGGTTATAGCTGACCCCTCTTGTCGGATAGTTTATTTATATTATTCTCGTTCCCTTGCTTGGGATAGCTTATTATAACATCTTTTCTCCCTTGTCGGGATTTTATATTGTGTTATTGTTGAAAAGAAATGGGTCGTGTGGCACGCCGACCACGAGATATTTATGAAACCGGGATCGAGTGGTACGCCTACCACATGAATTATTATGAAATGGGATCGAGTGGTACGCCTACACGTGATATTAATGCAAATGGGAGTGAGTGATACGCCTACCACATGATATATGAAAAATGGGAGCAGAGGTACGCCTACCACGTTGATTTATGAAAATGGGAGCGAGTGGATTACGACCTTACCACATGATTTATAAAATGGGAGCGAGTGGATACGCTACCACAATGAATTATTGAAATGGGAGCGAGTGGTAAGCCTACCACATGATATTATGAAATATGGGAGCGAGTGGTACGCCTACCACATGAATATTTAATGAAATGGGAGCGAGTGGTACGCTACCTACATGATATTATGAAATGGGAAGCGATGGGTTACGCCTACCACGTGATATTAATGAAATGGGGAGCCGAGTGGTACGCCTACCACATGTTATATGAAATCGTGATCGGAGTGGTACGCCTTACCACTGATATGAGGGAAATGGGATCGTGTTGCACGCCTGCACGAGAGGAAATTGAAAATAAGTGAAAGTGGTCTGTTTTCCCTAATTCTGTGTTAGGAGCGATCAGATGTAGTTTCTTTTGTATCCCTTGATATTCTGTTTTATCTGCTAACCCCATATAGCATGTTCCCTCCCCCAGCTTTAATTGTTTACATTCCGCTATTACTTTGTTGTACTTGTATATATATTTGCACAGGTTTAACTGGTAGTCTGGTCTAGCCTTGTGGACTACTTCGCCGGGGTTAGCCTAGGGCACTTACCAGCACATGGGGTCGGTTGTGCTGATGCTACACTCTGTGCATCTTTTTTGCCCACATATTCCAGCGTGTTGGGAGCAAGCATATTGAGTAGCAGTAGCAATTTGGGAGAGCGAGCTTTCAGTCCAGGGACATTTCGAGGTAGCCTTTGCTGACGTCCGCAGGCCCGGAGTCCCTTCTATCTTATTCAGTTTTTGCTATCATTTTGTACCGGAAGCAGACAGTGTTATGTTTTATTCAAACCTTGTTATTTATATTCCTAGACTGTTCGTGAAGTATTGTGACACCAGTTTGGGTAGAGGTATTTTGTAAACTTCCGCTTTTATCATATTATGCTTTTGTTTTCATTAAATGGACGATAATTGCTAAAAGAAGTAAATTAAGTTGGCTTGCCTAGCTTCTATTAGTAGGCGCCATCACGACCCCCGAGGGTGGGACATCCGGGTCGTGACAAGTTGGTATCAGAGCACTAGGTTACATAGGTCTCACTACTCACGGACAAACTCGCTAGAGTCTGAGGGATCGGTACGGAGACGTCTGTATTTATCCCCCAGAGGCTGCAGAGTTAGGAAAGTTTCACATTTGTTCCTTCTTGTCATGCGGTTCTATTTCTCAAGTACCGATTGAAATTCTACTCTGTTCTTCCGCAGATGGCGAGAACACGCGCTTCTTCATCTACCGCTCAGCAATCCGAGCCCCCAGCAGCAGCTCCAGTGGCGGAGCCTCAGGTCTATTTGGAGGAGGAGGTTCCCGCCCCAGCAGACCCGGTGGGCCCAGCTCGGGTCCCAGAGGGGTTCATTGCCATCCCAGTTCTTTAGGACGCTCTAGTCCGATTGGTAGGCTTCGTGGTAGAGCGTCATTCGAGCGGGTTTGCTTCCAGGAGTTCAGCCAGCGGTGGTAGGTCAGCCGGGCACAGTGGCTCAGGCCGGGAGTGAGATCACCTTTCAGGAGGCGACCGATGTGGGCCGTAGAGTTGAGAGGGTTTTGCCACAGGGAGGTGGTCATGGGTCGGATAAGAGGCCACGTCATGCAGGCAGATTCAGTGGTACCTCGCCCGGAGGTAGAGGTTCTTATGGTAGAGGCCATCCTCCTAGGCCCTTTCAGTCAGCTCCCCAGGTCGCTCATGGTACTTCAGGTGGTCATTCAGGTCGACAGGGCCAGCCTCAGTTTCCTCAGCTGCAGCCTTCGTGTAGATGTTATGAGTGTGGTGAGTATGGTCAAAACAGGAGGGTTTTCCCGAGGTTGAGGGGTGCTCAGCCGCAGCAGACGA
Organism: Nicotiana attenuata; assembly: GCF_001879085.1. Taxonomy (NCBI): domain Eukaryota; kingdom Viridiplantae; phylum Streptophyta; class Magnoliopsida; order Solanales; family Solanaceae; genus Nicotiana; species Nicotiana attenuata. Next base: position 49,722 of record NW_017674417.1, read on the forward strand.
GGTCTTGCCATGCTTGTGGTGATCCGAGGCACATTGTCAGATTTTGCCCTCGAGCTTTGAGCAGCTCTCAGCATCAGAGTTCTCGTACTGGGATTCGGGCACCGGAGGTTCCTCAGCCTGCCCAGCTAGTTAGAGGCGGTGGCAGAGGTGTTAGAGGTGGAGGTGGAGGTCATAGAGGTAGAGTTCAGGTCGCCAGGGGTAGAGGCCAGCCAGCAGCCAGGCCAGAGGCTGAGTCTTCAGATGCAGACATTACAGGTACCATTCTGATTCGTATTAGAGATGCTTCAGTGCTATTTGACCTTGGGTCTACGTATTTGTATGTGTCGTCCTATTTTTGTACCGTACCTGGTCATGCCTAGTGATACTTTGAGTATTCCTGTTCATGTATCTACACCGGTGGGTGATTCTATAGTGGTCGACCGAGTGCATCGTTCCTGTGTGGTAGAGTTTGAGGGTCTTGAGACTCGTGTATTGCTCTTGGACATGGTGGATTTCGACGTTATATTAGGGATGGATTGGTTGTCCCCGTATCATGCTATCTTGGATTGTCACGTCAAGACCGTGACCTTGGCTTTGTCGGATTTGCCCCGATTGGAGTGGAGAGGGACCCCAGGTCATGCCGCCCGACAGGGATGTTGATTTTTGTATTGATCTAGCTCCGGGCACTCATCCCATTTTCATTTTGCCATATCGCATGGCCCCGCCAGAGTTGAAGGAGTTAAAGGACCAGTTGCAAGATTTGCTAGAGAAGGGTTTTATCAGGCCTAGTGTTTCTCCTTGGGGTGCGCCAGTGTTATTTGTGAAGAAAAAAGGATGGATCGATGAGGATGTGCATTGATTACCGGCAATTGAACAAGGTGACAATAAAGAACAAGTATCCACTGCCGAGGATTGATGATCTGTTTGACCAGCTTCAGGGTGCAAAGGTGTTTTCAAAGATAGACTTGAGATCTGGCTACCATCAGCTGAGGATTAGGGCATCCGATGTCCCTAAGATAGCTTTTCGCACTCGGTACGGGCATTATGAGTTCCTGGTCATGTCATTTGGGTTGACCAATGCCCCAGCAGCATTCATGGAGTTGATGAACCGAGTGTTCAGGCCATATTTGGACATGTTCGTGATAGTCTTTATTGATGATATTTTGGTGTACTCCCGCAGCCAGGAGGAGCACGAGCAGCACCTCAGAGTGGTTCTTCAGACTCTGAAGGATAGTCGGTTATATGCTAAGTTCTCGAAGTGCGAGTTCTGGTTGAGTTCGGTTGCATTCCTGGGTCATGTTGTATCAGTAGAGGGTATTCAGGTGGACCCAAAGAAGATTGAGGCAGTCAAGAATTGGCCTCGACCAGCATCAGCTACAGAGATTCGGAGTTTCTTGGGTTTAGCAGGCTACTATCATCGGTTCGTGGAGGGGTTTTCATCCATAGCAGCCCTGATGACCAGGTTGACCCAGAAGGGTGCCCGGTTCAAATGGTCAAACGAGTGTGAGGCGAGCTTTCAGAAGCTCAAGACAGCTCTGACTACGGCACCGATATTGGTTTTACCCACAGGCTCAGAGCCTTATACAGTTTATTGTGATGCTTCCCGTATTGGACTTGGTGCAGTATTGATGCAGATGGCAGAGTCATTGCTTATGCTTCGAGGCAGTTGAAGATCCACGAGAAGAATTATCCGGTTCATGATGTAGAGTTGGCGACCATAGTTCATGCTTTGAAGGTTTGGAGGCATTACCTATATGGTGTGACGTGTGAGGTGTACACTGATCACAAGAGTCTTCAGCACTTGTTCAAGCAAAAGGAGTTGAATCTGAGGCAGAGGAGGTGGTTGGAGTTGCTGAAGGATTATGATGTTACTATCTTATTCCACCCGGGTAAGGCCAATGTGGTGGCCGACGCATTGATTAGGAAGTCCGCCAGTATGGGTAGCCTTGCTTATATTCCGCTCAGCCAGAGACCGCTTGCTTTGGATATTCAGCCTTGGCCAATCGATTTGTGAGGTTGGACATTTCTGAGCCTAGCAGAGTGTTAGCTTGTACGGTCGCTCGTTCTTCTCTATTGGAGCGTATCCGTGATCGGCAGTTTGACGATCCCCATTTTTGTGTCCTGAGAGACACGGTGCAGCTTGGAGGTGCCACGAAGGCGGCCTCAGATGATGATGGTGTTTTGAGATTGCAGGGGCGAGTTTGTGTGCCCAATGTCGATGGGATTCGAGAGTCGATCTTAGCGGAGGCCCATAGTTCTCGGTATTCTATTCCCCCGGGCGCCGCGAAGATGTATCAGGACTTGCGGCGGCTTTATTGGTGGCGTAGGATGAAGAAAGATATTGTTGTATATGTGGCTCGATGTTTGAACTGTCAGCAGGTTAAGTATGAGCATCAGAGGCCCGGTGGTTTGTTTCAGAGGATTGAGCTTCCCGAGTGGAAGTGGGAGAGGATTACCATGGATTTCGTTACTGGATTTCCGATGACTCGGAAGAAGTTTGATGCTATTTGGGTCATTGTTGATAGGCTGACCAAGTCAGCGCATTTTATTCCTGTTGTAGCCACTTCTTCATCGGAGAGGTTAGCTGAGATCTACATCCGAGAGATTGTTCGCCTTCATGGGGTGCCGGTATCTATTATTTCGGATCGGGGTACGCAGTTTACCTCGCGCTTCTGGAGAGCATTTCAGCAGGAGTTGGGCACCCAGGTTCAGTTGAGCACAGCGTTTCATCCTCAAAAGGGCGGCCAGTCCGAGAGGACTATTCAGATATTGGAGGATATGCTCCGAGCCAGTGTCATTGATTTCGGAGGCTCGTGGAACCAGTTTTTGCCTTTAGCAGAGTCGCCTATAACAACAGCTACCAGTCCAGCATTCAGATGGCTCCATATGAGGCGTTGTATGGTAGGCGATGTCGGTCTCCAGTCGGATGGTTTGAACCGGGGGAGGCTCGATTATTGGGTACAGATTTAGTTCAGGAGGCCTTAGATAAGGTCAAGATCATTCAGGAGAGGCTTTGTTCAGCTCAGTCTAGGCAGAAGAGTCATGCAGACCGTAAGGTTCGAGATGTAGCTTTCATGGTTGGTGAGCGGGTATTGCTCCGAGTGTCGCCTATGAAGGGCGTGATGAGATTTGGGAAGAAGGGCAAGCTTAGCCCTAGGTACATTGGCCCGTTTGAGATTCTTGATCGAGTGGGTGAGGTGGCTTATAGACTTGCGTTGCCACCTAGCTTATCAGCCATGCATCCAGTCTTCCATGTATCAATGCTTCGGAGGTATCACGGCGATCCTACCCACGTATTAGATTTCAGTACTGTCCAGTTGGACAAGGACTTATCCTATGAGGAGGAGCCGGTAGCTATTCTGGACCGGCAGATTCGTCAGTTGAGATCCAAGAGTTTTCCTTCTGTTCGTGTTCAGTGGAGAGGTCAGCCTCCTGAGGCATCGACCTGGGAGTCCGACTCTGATATGCGGAGTCGTTACCCCATCTTTTCCCCGACTCAGGTACTCCTTCCTTTTGTCCGTTCGAGGATGAACGGTTGTTTTAGAGGTGGAGAATGTGACGACCCAAAGGGGTTATCACCTGTATTCCTACTCCCTCTGTACTTCTGAGGCCCTGGAAACCTCACTTGGGGGTTGCCTCGACTTGTGTGCGTAGTCCGGGCGCGTAACCGGAAAGTTTACATGTGAATTTGTGAGAAAAATAATAAAATTTGATGTTTTAAATTGATCGAGTTTGACTTTGGTCAACGTTTTGGACAAACGGACCCGGACTCGTGGTTCGACAGTCCCGGAGGGTCCGTAGGAAACTTTGGGACTTGGGTGTGTGCCCGGAATCAAATTCCGAGGTTCCAAGTCCGAGAAATGAATTATTGTGTGAAATTGTTTTCTGAAAATAATTAAAGAATTTGAAAGTGTTATTTGTTTAGAAGACTGTGCAGTTGGGCTCGTATTTTGGTTCCGACGCCCGGCACAAGTCTTAAATGTGATTTAAGCAATTGCTGTAAAGTTTAGTTAGATTTGGACTTCGTTTGACGTGTTTTGGACAAAAACTCTAAACTTGATGTCTTATGAAAATTGGGAGGAAATCATGGGTCTTGAGGCCTAATTTGATGATTTCGATGTTATTTTGGCGATTGGATCGCACGGATGAGTTCGTAGGATGTTATTGAGTTAGTGTGTATGCTTGGTTTGGAGCCCCGAGGGCTCGGGTGAGTTTTGAGTAGGTCCCGGGAGGCCTTAGGCTTAAAGTAGCAGATGTTGCAGTGTTGCAGGCCCCAGCGCGGCCGCGGTCATTCCCGCGCGGTCCGCGCTGGAAGCCACGCGGCCGCGGTGCAGTCCGCGCGGTCCGCGTGGCTAGATTCAGAGGGGTCCTCAGCCTTGGTTTGACCAGCGCGGCCGCGCACCAAGTTCGTGCGGTCCGCGCTGGGAGATTCAGAGAAGGCCCCAGGTGCAAGACACCAGCGCGGCCGCACACCAAAATCGTGCGGTCCGCGCTGGGTAGGTTCAGAGAGTTGTTTTCCCTCCCTTCCTCGGCGCGGCCGCGGGGCATTTTTGCGCGGTCCGCGCCAGTCCTTCAGCAAAGTATATAAATCTGAGATTTTCAGTCATTTTGCACTTTTTCAAAACCCAAAACATAAGAGGCGATTTTCCAAACGATTCTTCTCCTTCAAAACGATTGGTAAGTGATTTCTAACTTATTTTCTTTGCTTCTTAACATCTTTAAACATAATTTCAACTTCAAAACAAAGATTTTAATGGGGGAATTTGGGAATTTAGGGTAGAACTAGGGTTTCAAAATTTGGGGGTTTTGGACCTCAATTTGAGGTCCGTTCCAAAATAACTTATATATCTGAGTTCATGGGGGAATGGGTAGTCGGGTTTTGGTTCGAACCTCGAGTTTTGACCACGTGGGCCCGGGGGCATTTTGGGGATTTTTGGACAAACTTTGGGAAATTCACTTTTCATGCATTCAAATTTATTAGATTAGCCTTTGTTGATACACTCAAGTAATTTGTGACTAGATTCGAGCGGTTTGGTGGTGAATTCGAAGGGTAAAGCTATATTAGAGGATTGAGTTGAGTTTGGAGCATTTGAGGTAAGTGTTTGTTCTAACTTTGGCTTGAGGGAATAGGATTAGGATGTTATTTGCTACTTGCTAAATGTGGAGTACGGTGTATAGGCATGGTGACGGTTATCTATGCACCGGAGTCTAGCATGACCGTGAGTCTTAACTGCTTTTAATTCGAATGACGTGACACAATTTCCTGTTTAATTGATAAATTTCATATAATGTGAACGGTTGAGGAAGAATTGTGATTGGTATATTTTGGAGCGTTGGCTCGAACAAGAATGTGATAGT
>NW_017674417.1:56948-62314 GCF_001879085.1 Nicotiana attenuata
CCCAGAAGTGCTGAAAGGCCGTATTTGCAAATCCAAGTCCTTGTTTTCTAAATAAAGAATTTTTGCACAAATAGCCATTTTTCAAAATAAATCATTAAATTCCCCTAAAATAAATGTGCAGGATGAATTCAAGTAACATCGAAACCTTCTCAGTCCTGAGCGAGATCCCCTTGAAACTCCATATGTGGTGGCATGATTTGGGAAAAGGAAGCAGAAATACTGTGGTCAAAAGTTTGGGCGGCCTCATAGATTTATTGGACATCAAACCGAGGAAGGATATCATTGAGGCACTAATACCATTTTGGGACCCGACCCGTAATGTATTCCGGTTTTCAGATTTTGAACTCACACCTACGTTAGAAGAGATTGCGGGATACGCGGGTCTCAACAGGAACCTCCGAGGTAGATACCCATTGGCCCCACGACCGGTAACCCTTCATAGGTTCCTGGATTTGTTGAACATCAGCCGGGATATTCAAGACCCACACCTGGCGGAAGGGTGTTGTACATTGCATTTCTTATATCACCGGTACGGTAACCCAAAAGGTTTTGAAGAGCCCAACACCGGATTGACACATGCCGGAAATAAAGACAAATGGGAAGCCCGACGGGGATTAGCCTTCATGGTAGCCTTTTTGGGAGTGGTGATTTGTCCGAGAAAAGATGGTCACATAGACCTCGGCCTAGTAGGGATGCTAGATTTTGCCATGAAAAAACCTACTAGCACAGTAGTTCTCCTGATTGTAGCAGAAACGTACCGAGCTTTGACCAAATGTCGGGAAGGTGTGAAATTCTTTCAAGGTTGCAATTTGCTCTTACAGTTGTGGATGCAGGAACACATCTGTCACCGCACAGGCTATATGAACTACGGTTTAACCGAATTGAGTTGTATTGCAGAATTCGAGACCCGGGTGACAGGTATTGTATTCCCTGAGGGTACTGAGGCCTGGTCGTCATGCTTAAGATCCTTGACCGCAGATAAAGTTGAATGGGCTTATGGATGGCTTCCTGCTACTGAAGCTGTATACACATCAGCAGAGGTCTCTTATATTCTTTTGATGGGTATTCGAAGCATACATCCTTATGCTCCTTACCGAGTTTTGCGACAATTTGGAAGATTCCAGACAGTGCACAATGATGAAGACCTGAGTGGGCAAGTCATCGAGTTAGGCCCGAAGGCTGCATTCCCTGAAGGCAGAATCCGAAAGATATGGAATGAGTGCAGGTACCTTGAGCCTAAGACTATAGTACAGGACCGAGCCAGAGGCGAGGTAGATCCCAAATACTTGGTCTGGTTTGGTAAAAGATTTCAAATTCCTGAGAGACCCGCCAAAAGGCCACATGTACAACAATTCACTAACGAGGCCCAGGTGCAATGGGATTGGTTAGCCAAAGAAAAGGAGTACAGGGCCCGAATAGGAGCATTGGAAAAACAGGTTCAGGAGCTCCGGTTTGAAAACAGCTTGCAAGCCGCAGCCGATGAAGGTGATAAAAAGAAATTGGCCCAGGAGAATGAAGCTCTCAAGGCCCAAATTCAACAAATGAAAATAGATGCCAGGAATCAAGAAAGAAGTCTATCCGACGAGAGATTGATAAAAGGGTTAAAGAAGCAAGTCTTGGACTGCCAGGAAGAATTGGAGAAATCCGAGGGGAACATGGCAAGACTTCGAGCACAATGGTCAAAGAAGACTGAGGAAAGAGCCCATTTTGTACAACAAATGAAGAGAAACTACGAGGGAACCATTGCTAACATGAAAAGAAAAATGAATACTCTCGAAGAAAAGACCGCTCGGCGGGACAAAGAATTTCAGGCCGAGAGGGAACAATGCTATGGGTTAATCGCCGAGATGGAAAAGGAAATAAAATTGTTGCAAGACCTTCACTTCCAGGATTCTCAGGTGCTAGAGGCTCGTACCCAACAGATAAGTTGACTACTCCAAGAAAAGGGCCAAATCAGGGAAAGAATCAGAAGCATTGCAAACTATATTGTTATGAAGTGTCAGGCCGGTGAACGGATGGGTCGTACCACTTTCTTTGCTTCAGTGATGATATTTGTTCACCAGGTCATGAATGATTTAGATCAGTTGCAAAAAGGGTCTTGCACGCAGGCCCGCGGCGATGCCGAATGATGCCCCGCGGGCCCCAGGATTTGAAGCTTTGATGTATTCTTAGTTAATCGAGTTTGTATTTTTGCGTTTGAGTCTGGTTTTTGTAATTTCTTTTTTCCAAGAAAAGAAAAAAAAATAGTCTAGTAAGCTTTGTAATCGCAGTTGTTATTAATGAAAATTGAAAATCCCAAAATTTGTTTTTTCTCTTTTTGCATTTATTTGCAAGAACTACGCTTGGTCTGATTCATGCGGGGCCATGATACGTAGGCAATCTACATAAGATTCGATCGTAATCCTAAGAAAAAGAGAAAAAGAGAAACGCGAGGGAAATAAATGAAAGAAAAACAAGAGAGAAAAAAGAAACGCAAAAGAAGAAAATAAGGCATTGAGAGAGAAACCATGGCCAAGGAAAAGAAAACAGTGGAAAATGAAAAGAAGGAAAAGAAAATGAGAGAAAATAAAACAAAAGAGAAAGAAAAGAGAAAAAAGAAAAGGAACAAGAGAAAAGCCGGGATGACGCATGCAACCGGAGCAAACATGTAGATATTCATTTAACTGTATAGGTGCATCACACTCCAATGTGCGGTTACCTATCTGTTATTTGTATAAAAACTAACCGTTGTTGCTGTCCATATTCCAGCTGAGCTTTTTAGAAACAGTGGTTGGTTTGTGGTAAGCTGGCCTCACATTGCTATTTCACCAGATCTAAAGGAAATACAGAGATGTCGTCTGAAATGACTCTGCCTGTAATCCCCATACCCGAAGACAGCCCCATCTCGGGGGTCCCGGCCTCTGAGTCTTTTACGGCTGAAGAAAATCGGATCTTGCGCCTGCAATTGATGGAAATGTGGGATGCTTGGAACAACGGAAAGGAACCTCCAAGCACCATTCCCGGATTCCCAGAGTTATTCCCTAGATCTGGAGGTGCTACTACTGTCCCCATTAGCCACCCAAACACTCCTTTGGGGCAACCCACCATAACTGCTCATTTCTTCGGAACACCTTCTGAGGTTCGCCCCCAGGTGTTCCCATCCGGAGCTGCTCCTAACATCTTCACGGATCCACCATGCTCCGCAACCACACAACCATCACTTCCCAAGCATGCTGTTGACTCTCAGTCTTCACTTTCCAAAATCCCGTCTTTCAGGCTGACCCTCCTCATTATACTCAATATACCTACTCTCAGCAGCCACCATACGAGCTTACACCGGGGCAGGACAAAACCCCCAAAGCCTCAGAGCAGGATGAGATGGCAAAGAGAATGAGAAGCCTCGAGCAGAGCTTAAAAAATATGCAAGGCTTGAGCGGGCAAAAGAGTGTCTCCTATACAGACCTATGTATGTTCCCGCATGTACATTTGCCGTCAGGGTTCAAAACACCAAAATTTGAGAAGTATGACGGACACGGTGACCCCATTGCTCACCTGAAGAAGTATTGCAATCAGTTACGGGGAGCCGGTGGCAAAGAAGAATTGTTGATGGCATATTTCGGGGAAAGCTTAATTGGCATCGCTTCAGAGTGGTATATGGACCAAGATGTCTCGCGTTGGCATATTTGGGATGATCTGGCCCGAGACTTTGTTCGACAATTTCAGTACAACATAGACATCGCGCCAGACAGGAACTCCTTGGCGAATCTAAAGAAAAAGCCTTCAGAAAGTTTCCGTGAATATGCAATTAAGTGGCGCGAACAGGCGTCAAGAGTGAAGCCTCCGATGGATGAGGTAGAGATGGTCACTGTTTTCCTTCAAGCCCAGGAAGCAGACTATTTTCAGAATATGATGTCCGCCATGGGCCAGCCCTTCGCAGAGCCAATAAAAATCGGAGAGATGGTAGAGAATGGGCTAAAAACGGGTAGAATTTTGAGCCAGTCAGCCATAAGAGCAACCTCCCAAGCCATCCAAGGCTGGTCTGGAGGAATGGCCAAAGGCAGAAAGAAAGAAGAAACAGTGATGGCAGCATCAGGAGGAAGAAGATACCGGGCTCCTAGACCGGTGTTCTCTGAAAGAACCCCTCAACACTACTATCCTCATACTGATATGGCTTATGCTCCTACACCATATGCGGTCATGAATGCTCAACCTTCGGCCGACCGCAACCACAAGCTAACCGAAATCCACCTCCATTCCAAAGAAATCAACCTCCTCACCAGAACCAATATAATCCCCGACCACCGCAAAATAACTTCCGCCCTCGGGAACCACCCAGACGACCAAATTTTACGCCGATTGGTGAACCCTACTCCAGTCTGTTCCCGAAGCTCGTTCAGATGAATCTGCTGCAGCCTATCCCCCAAAACAGGCAGAACCCGGAATCTCCAGCTTATCAACGAGGGGTCCACTGTGCCTACCATTCAGGAGCTGAAGGGCATAGTACTGATAACTGCTGGACATTGAAGAAAGCTGTGGAAGATTTGATTGAACAAGGGAAAATAGTGTTGAGGGATGAAGAAGCCCCGAATGTGACCAATAATCCGTTGCCCGCTCACAACAACGGGCCGGTGATCGGGATGATCTGTGAAGATAGAGAATTTGATCCAGCATTAAAAGCTATAATTGCTATTGCCGACGCAGAAAAGAAACCCAAGGTACCCCCGAAGCAAGAGAAAGGGGAGAAGAAGAATAAAAGTGTCAAAACTGAGCCTGAGAAGAAACCTGAGACAAAAGCAGAGACGGAACCTCCTAAGAATGGAATTCTCTATGTTCCGCGAGGACGCCAAGAAAAACCATTAGTTGTCAGTGCTCCGAGGAAGTTTGAAGTAAAAAGGGAAACCCAAATGTATGTGCCAAAAGGAGCTTATGTGGTACGGGGGACAATTAAGCCACCTCGGCTGAATGAGCCAGTGGTTATTAGACGCGTACCACAGAAGCTAATGATAGACCCTTCTGCGGTGCCATGGAACTATCAGCAAACAGTGGTTACATACAAGGGCAAAGAAATTTCGGGGGAACTTCCAGGGAAAACCTCTGTTGAGAAATATTCAAATGTACAGGAGGTAAACAATGCCGCTCGAAAGCGCTTTCCGTCCAAGAAGCCAGTGAGTGTTGAGGAAGCAGAAGCCTTTTTCCAGAAAATGAAGATGCCTGATTATGAAACAGTGGATCAATTGAGGAAATATCCTGAACAGGTGTCCCTGCTATCATTGGTGACGAAATCCTCCGAACATCAGAAGATCTTAATGAAAACTCTGAATGAGGCGTATGTGCCAATTTAAACTTCAGTCGAACAGCTCGAAAGAAGGGCAGAAAGGTTCTTCGCC